>NC_056729.1:1414687117-1414762117 GCF_019279795.1 Protopterus annectens | reverse complement strand
GTGCGGGCATGCTGAGGGCCACCCTTGGAAGGCAGGTCTGCGATGCCTTCCTCCCAGCCCAGAGGGGTGCGGAGATATGGCTGTTGTGGTGTCTTGTACCTGGTGCTGTCCACAGGTTCTGGGTCAGCCTTCGGTCCTTCACCTGGCACTGCAGGGATGCTGCCCTGTGAACAGCACCACTCAGGATGCAAGGGGGTACATGCCAGAAGGCTCAAAGCAAAGCACATTTGTCGGTGCCTGGTGCTGCAGAGGAGAGAGAGACAGAGATGCGAGACAAAATGGGCCAAGTTGCAGGGACCTGGGGCCATATCCTGTGTGAGTTTGAAAGCCCTAGGTGGAGGACAAAAGGGAGAACTGGCATAATGGAAGTCTGGATGAGAATCTGGCTGAGGGCTCACGGCCCAACAGAGTTCCATGAGGCTGTGAAGGATTGGAAGGAAGCTCCCTTGAGAGGCTCCAAGGGCAGGGTTGACACATTATGATTTGGCAGCCTCCAGGAGTTATGTAACCCGGGAAAAGAGCTCTCCCATCTGGGTAGAAGTGGATGCCATGAGGGGGTCCCTCCCGATGGAAGTCCTTAAGGGAGAAAAAGAGGCAAAAAATGGCCCGTCTGGAAGAGCTGCTGCCTGGATGAGGGGGTCCAAACCGTAGCCCCCTCCGGGATGGAAGTCCAGAAGGGGGAGAGAAGTGGAAAGCGGCCAGGAATGGAGCGCTCTCTCCTGGGTTGTAGGGTCTGGATCATGCCCCCCGTGGGACGGAAGTCCCCAAGGGAGCATCTGGCAGAAGGCTGCAGGGCCAGGAGTGCTCTTGCCTGGGTGAGTGGGGTCAGGTGGAGCCCCCCATGATGGAACTCCTCAAGAGAGCATCTGGAAGAAGGCTGGGGGCCAGGGGTGCTCCTGCCAGGCATGGGGAAGGCATCCAACCTCGCACCGGTACCCAACGGCATCCCCAAAATTTCACAAAGTCCCCAGAATGGGTCTGGACAGGAAAGGAGGGGGACGTGGAAGCCCCGATGAGAGCATGCTTGCCCCTCGACAGCTGAGGGGAGTTCCACAAGGGTGGCCGGGATCAGTGGGAGGTCTCCCTGAGAGACTCTGAGGGCACAGGGACACGGCACAGCTTGGCAGCCTCCAGGAAATATGCAACCCCGGAAAAGAGCACTCCCGCCTAGGTAGAAGTTGAAGTCCAGAGGGGGGGTCTGTTCCGGTGGAAGTCCAGAAGGGGGAGAGAGGCAGAAGGTGGCTGGGCAGGGAGTGCTCCCCCCTGGGTGAGAGGGTCTGGATCATGCCCCCAGTGGGATGGAAGTCCTCAAGGGAGCATCTGGTAGAAGGCTGCAGGGCCAGGAGTGCTCCTGCCAGGCAGGGGGAAAGCATCCGACCTCACCTGATACCTGAGGGCATCCCCAAAATGTCGCAAAGTCCCCAGAATGGCTCTGGACTGGAAAGGAGGGGGACATGAAAGTCCCAATGAGAGCAAGCCTGCCCCTTAGCGGCTGAGGGGAGTTCCGTGAGGGAGGCCAAGATTGGAGGGAGGTCCCCTGAGAGGCTCTGAGGGCACAGGGACATGGCACAATTTGGCAGCCTGCAGTGGATATGCGGGAGACAGGGACTGTGATGCTTTGAACTGGAAAGGAGGGGGATGACGTGGACGTCCTGATGAAAGTAGGTTTGCCCCTCGGCGGCCGAGGGGATTTCTGCGAGGGCAGCTGGGATTGGAGGGAGGTCCCCCTGAGAGGCTCCAAGGGCATGGGGACATGGCATGGCTTGGCAGTCTGCAGGGATATGCAACCCGGGAAAAGAGCGCTCCTGCCTGGGTAGAACTGGAAGCCTGGAGGGGGCGTCCATCCCAGTGAAAGTCCAGAAGGGGAGAGAGGCAAAAGGTGACGTGGCAGGTAATGCTCCCTCCTGGGTGATAGGGTCCGGATCATGCCTCCAGTGGGACGGAAGTCCTCTAGGGAGCATCTAGCGGAAGGCTGCAGGGCCAGGACTGCTCCTGCCTGTGTGAGTAGGATTAGGCGGACACCCCCACAATGGATATCCTCAAGGGAGCACCTGGCAGAAGGCTGCAGGGCCAGGAGTGATCCTGCCAGGCAGGAGGAAGGTGTCCGACCATGCCCGGTACCTGACGGCATCCCCAAAATGTCACAAAGTCCCCAGAATGGCTCTGGACTGGAAAGGAGGGGGATGTGGAAGTCCCGATGAAAGCGAGCCTGCCCCTCAGTGGCCAAGGGGAGTTCCGCGAGGGGGGCTGTGATCAGAATGAGATCCTCCTGAGAGGCCCCGAAGGCACAGGAACAAAGCACAGCTTGGCAGCCTGCAGGGGATATGTGGGAGATGGGGAATGTGGTGCTCTGGACTGGAAAGGAGGGGTGCTTGGAAGGTCCGATCAGAGTGGGCCTGCCCCTCGACGGCCGAGGGGAGTTCCACAAAGGTGGCCAGGATCAGAGGGAGGTCCCACTGAGAGACTCTGAGGGCATGGGGACATGGCACAGTTTGGCAGCCTGCAGGGAATATGCAGGAGACGGGGGCTGTGGTACTTTGGACTGGAATGGAGAGGGATGTGGAAATCCCGATGAAAGTGGGTCTGCACCTCAGCAGCTGAGGGGAGTTCCAGGGGGCCAGCCGGGAATGGAAGGAGGTCAACCTGAGAGGCTCTGAGGGCACGGGGACACGGCACGGCTTGTATGCCGCCAGGAGTTAAGGATGATGGGGTGTCCTGTCAGAGTCCGGATCGCAGCTCCCGGTGACTTCCCACCATTCGTACCATATTTCCCCAAAAATAAGACTGGGTCTTATTATCTTTCCCCTGCCAAAATATGCATTAGGACTTATAATCAGGGGATGCCTTATTTACTCTCACCATACAACAATCTACATTTATTCATTTATTCATGTACAAAAATCGACATTTATTCATGAACACAAATCAGCATTTATTCATGTACAAAAATTGACATTTATTCATGTACACAACATTTATTTGGTGCTTTTCTCTAATTGGACAACAGTTCTAAGTAACGAGTTAGTTGTGTGAGAATTCTACATAAACAGTGCAATAAACATTTCGACTTCAGAATATCTACACCTTGGCTTTCACAGTTTTTCAAATACAGTCATGTCATCTTCTTCTGGAACATTGTCATAAGTCTCCAACCCCCAAATTTCGGCCTGAATTCCTTGCTCTCCATTTCCTGTAGAACCATTGGCCCCAATCTGTCATGTCTAGTAATAGAGCTCTCCTTACATGAGCACTGCTTGTCCAAGTAGCCTGCTTATAGTGCATTGGCAACACAGCTGTCAGTGATTTTATCCCATGAATGTTTCACCCAAGTCATGACCTCTTGCAGGCTAGGCTTCACAAAGTTTCCATGCTGATTTCTCTCCATTCCATTTTCAATGTAGTCATTGAGTTCCATGCACAAATGGTCCTTGAATGGCTTGTTTATTGCAATATCAAGAGTCTGGAGATAAGCAGTCATTCCTGCGGGAATCCTTATTTGATCTATTCTTCTCCGTGCAAGGAATTTCTTAATTTCTTTAGCGCGGTGAGTGCTGGCTGAATCCCAGACTAGCAGACCTCTTTCACCACCTCACAAAACAAGTGGCAGCATTACATCAACCCACTTACTTATAACTGCTTGTGTGCACCAGGCTTTTTCAGATTCAAGAATGTAAATTCCTGAAACACATTCAGTCTTATCTTTCTTGCCCTTACTAATGATTAGAGATGGGGTTTTCTTTCCATCTAGATGAATTGCCAAAATACAGGTAATACGTGCACTCTCGTAACCAGTGGAGGGAATGTAGATTGATGAGGCACCCTTCTGATCAATTGTTGTTTGAGATCCTTGGCCCATAAACACTGCAGTTTCATCCATAGCAATCATGTTGGAGAGTTGGTATTTAGAAAAGCTGATATCATCAACAAAGGACTTGAACGCACGTGCACGTTTAATAACTTCATTATCTTCCAACTTGAACAGTGTTGTTGATCTTAGATACAATTCATATCACTGAAGGAAGCCATCCAGCCAATGTTGTGATGCCTTGAATTCTTCTGGGGATATTTCTAACTGTGGTGCCATTGCAAGGGCAAATGCTTGAATATCAGCCCTGTGCACAACCAAAGCCTTTGCTCTTCTGTTAGCAATCCATTCACAGATGATGCCTTCCAGCTCAGGAAATAATGCTTGCCGGCCTGATCCACACTTTCACTTCTTAGTATTTCCCTCATCAGCTTGTTGACTGAGGTTATCGTATGCTGCACACCATTTTCAGACCATTCGGAGATCTAATTTCTTCTCTTTGCAGAAAGCCATCAGATTCTTTCCCTGGGAGTCCTCCATGATTCCTTTCTTGTACTCAACAGAATAGCTCTTTCTTTTTGCACTCATCTTGTCTGGGGGGGGGGGTTAATTGAAGACATATGAGACCAGAGTGGCAACACAAAATGGCGCCAGGTAAGAAGAGAGGACACAACCACAGCTGTTCGTTATCAAGTGCGCACCCTTTACATGCGTGGTCTGTACTTTGACAGATCAAAGTACACCTGCCAGTGTTTATGGGCCAAGGATCTCAACCATCAAGTGTGAGTGATGATTAGGGTTACAGTAAGAATTGTAGAGGTCTCCCAGGGAAAGAATCTTATGACTTTCTGCAAAGAGAGGAAGTTGGGTGTCTGAATGGTCCGAAAATGGTGAGCAGAGTATGATAACCTCAGTCAAAGGGTATCAAAAATATTATTTTATAATTCAACAGGTCCATCGTGTGTTATTGACAATCTTAACTGAGGCTTATTTTTGGGGTAGGGCTTATATCATGACCACCCTATGAAACCATGCTAGGCCTTATTCTCTGTTTGGGTCTTATTTACAAAGAAATACAATATTCAGTGCCTGCATTAACAATAAGTTACCAGAACACCAGAAATATATGAGGAACAGACCAGACATATTGAGTGAAATGCTGGACTTTCTGCAAAAACATGTACAATGAGAGATATGCAGACTGTCACCCTGTATGTGGTGTTACATTATGTAGGCCAGTCACATATTAAATACAGCAGACAGCTGGGGAATGCCGTAGACAGGTTCGGGAAAGTGCTGTACTGTGGAAACAGGTGCAGCTGCCGATGTCTGTAGTGTACAAAATCCCAGAATGGAGTACAGGTAGCTCTGGCCTTGAGTGACCTTGTAAGTACTGACAGTCCCACTAGGCGTGCTCCTACACTTAGCTAAACTGAGCAGAATTCTGTTGCCTCTCCATCACAAAGACCTGCTATGTGGAAATACGTCTGTACATAGAGACAGCTATGGATACATTCTGTCTGTCACTATCCCCCACTCACATGAGTAGTGTATCTAGCAGTATGATCCCCAAATATATATATATATATATATATATATATATATATATATATATATATATAGAGAGAGAGAGAGAGAGAGAGATTTAAATATATTACAATGATACATAGATTCTCTACATATATCTATATAACACATATACATAACATACACACACAGAGACATTTATAAAGACATCGCTGTTATATACATTTAAATATATGTATATGTGGAGATGTATGAATTCCCCACATACCCTACAAAAGCTGTGGCTATCTGCACTCCCACATCAATGCATTTCCCAGAGGAACCAAACCAAGGCTGCAACAGTACATATTCCACTCACCCTCAAACCCCTGTGCCTGCAGAATGTCACCCATGTAGACAGACACAGGTGAGCAGCTGGTGTAATGTACAGTGGTTCCAATGCATACCTTTGAATGTGGGAGGAAACCGAGTACCCGAGAGGAAACCACGCCACAGGAGAACCACTGTGCCTTTGACAGGGAAAAGTGTCCCTGGCCACATGTTTGCCTATATAACTGTGACCAATCACATATGGCCATACTGGTAACTTTGCACACATAATGGGAATATTAACAGGTGCCCTACTCCTAGGACAATAGATGCAACAACAGTACCAAGCAATATCACTCTGCAGGCCGCACATGCTGTCCAACACAAGCCTACTTTGTACACTCCACAAGTACAGTCTCTGCAATCACATATTCAGCATATGTAATCTGTAGCACATGTGATAAATGATGTGAGCTGTAGTGTGCAACAGCAGATAGGTAGGGTTCTAATCTCACAGCAGCCAACTCAGTGTGTGTGTCTCTGTAAATATATCCCCTTGTAGAAAAACTGACATGTACTCATAGGCTAGCTCCATGCAATGGTTATGCACTTTTTGGCCCTGTAACTAGCTGCTGCCCTCTAAGTTGCCTACCTCTTCATGGCCTGCTGATATCATCCACCTTAAGAGCACTGGCTGACAATCTAATGTCAGATCATTTCTGTTGCGCATGTGTTAAATACTATGAGCTGTCATGTGCAACAGTAGATAGGTAGCAGTTCTAATCTCACAGCAGCCAACTCAGTGTGTATGTATAAATATATCTCCTTGCAGCACAACAGACCCCCCTCATGGTTCATCCTCATACAATGTCTATGCACTTTTTGGCCCTGTAACTAGCTGCAGCCCTTTAAATTGCCCTCCTCTACATGGCCTGTTGATGTCATCCACCTTAAGAGCACTAGCTGACTGTCTAATATTGGATACATTCTCCACTGTGCATGCAGCCAACATGCATTATGTGTGCACCATGGTGTGTCCAGTATGCAATGAGTTGAAGTGCTGATAGCCTGAATGTGGCCATGTGTGTGTGTCAGGCTGTGACAGCACTGTACATCATGTCACAGAGCAATAGGAGATGTGCACATCATTACCATAATGGCCATGCAGCTGTCATAATTGGAGACATTGTTACCCCTTGTCACATATTGCCCAAGTCCACGGGAGATGCAGCCACACCCCCAGTGTTGAGATGACATCCACCCAACCAATCATACAGATGACATATGTGGAAGTGCACTGAGGTGCTCTCTGTACCGTACCAGTATGGAGGGTCTGTGTTAAGGGTGCATTACGTCTGCTACACAAATGTCACCAGTAAGCATGTACTACTAATGTCACATAGTGGCTTAATGTCCTTAGGGTGACTAATCCATCTACTATGCTTCTTAGAGATAGGTAGCATATACATTCAAGTGGGGTCACACCTTGTCCTGTATGCATGGCACAGATCACCTATGAGTATGCTGAATTGTACAGGTGGCACTGACACGCCTTGCAGATGAACAGTGATGAACATATACTGATAATGTGATAGGACTCTGTGAGGGGCCATACTGTTGTCTGCATGTGCAACACATGGCCATTGTAGTCAGATAGTGGCATGCTGAGGGAGGAGAATATGGAGGGTATGGGTATGTCACCTACCAGTGACTGTAATCATAGCTATGCCATATGAATCCAGCCATACCACTGTAAAGACATGTTGATGTGTGGCACATGAGCAGTACACCTGTGTGGCCATGTCTGTGTGGCTACCTGTCACCCATACATATGTACATCACATGTCAGGACTGCAATGCTACTAACTGGGGATATAGATATCCCCAATGGAAAGGATAGTACATATATATTTGATTGGGGTTTATGGGCATTACTATGTCACCAGGCATGTATTTGTAATACCATCATGCAAGACACCAACATAACACAGTGACTGCATGAGTGCTCACTAGTAACAGGCAGCAGCCCAACATTGGTAGCCACAGTCAGTCGGTACCCACATGTACTGTAGGAACATGCAGTCCAAGCAGTACAGGACCTGTGACAGTGCCCTATTGAGCATTGCTGCTTACAAAACAACTATTGGAGTCGGATGTCCCTATGTTGCGTATGTCTGCCATCAGTGGGCCAGGTAGTGACCCTCACATTTACAGTATCATGAATGCCTAAGTGTGTGCTTTGTGCATGTTGCCTGAACGGGTGGTACAGTTGGCTCAGTCTGGGTGTTGTACACTCTGATGTATGCCCACCCATGTCCCAGCTGCTTGCCATGACAAGGTTTATGGCAATAGTAGGGCAACAAGGCATGCTGCCAAATATGTACGCCATATACAGACTGGTATGTCAGCTGGTGTATACACAAGTGTCTGAGAGTCAAACCCTGGGAACATAACATCTGGACAAAGGATAGCTGTAGATGTCTCAACTCCATCCCCACATCTTGTAGATATATGCTCAGAGAGCACAGGTGACATGTTTCAAGGGTAGCAGACCTTATCACAAAGTATGAATGCATGATTATGGGGACTGACCCCATTGTCCCTGTTAGACTGTGTTATGCACCTAGGGAGCCATGCATGTATACTGCCATACCTTGCTGATCCCATATTTTTACTGTGCTGCCATACCATCCTGTGCCGCTGTATTGCCACAATGTGTTCATAGTTTATTACCTCAGACTCCTGGAATAGAAATATACACAGGTCCATGAGACACATCATCCTGTAACACTACCACCAGTACAAGATCATACAACACAAGGTACACAAAGTTTGGTGCATAGTCCTGACACATGCGAGCATACAGTATCTGTTGTGTACCATAACAAGTGGCATGTCAAAACAATACTGCATTACACACATACATGTCAAGTAATGAAGTTTCCCTGTGCATCAGACACACAGCTTCATTTCCCTGCATCGATGTCAAGGATGACAGGGATGTGGCACAGGTATCATCACATACACAGGGTGTGGTGTGGTGGTGCTGGAGGCCTAGGCTGTGCCAAACAGGTGAGAGCATGTGTGTTAGTCAGGAAGGGGTGGGGGTTAGACGGGTCATGGAGAGGTGCTGTGTGTGTTGTTAGGTGACCTGCATGTGACAGTGGTGTTTGAGTGTGTGTGTGTACACAGTCAAGCCCAGTGCTAGCCCTAAACATTTGTATGTCAGACAGCTGTGGACCGTACATGGTAGAGTGTTCAGTTCACTGTCTCTAGCCATGAACATGGGAACTGGCTCTGCCAGGAATTGCACTGGCACCACCATGCCCAAGGTAAGATGCGGCACTAGTACCTGATGGTGGCTGCTGTCTGCTGGGTCTGTGTCCCCCCGGGACCACTTAGGGCCACGTGCCCATGGCCTGCCATAGCATGGTGTGGACAGCACACTTCCCTCTGTAATGCTGCAGGTACAGCCACTATGGGAGTGTAACTATGCATGGTCATGTGGACACTCAGCAGTTGGTGTTGCTGACCTACGTCCACGGGCCTGACACCCAACTCCAGGCAGACATTCCAGCACAGATAATGTGCTGCCCAAGACAGGTGCTGTCTCAGCCCACCATCTGTCCACTACATCAGTGAACTGATCCAGAGTGTCCCCAATGCAGTGGAGGCAGTCATAGATGTCAGACTGTGCTGCATCCATAATCCTAAGCATATGTCTGGTGTTCCATTCAGAACATGCCTGTGCCTCCATGATGGCCTAAAACATACATCGAGTGACTCAAGATATGACACCAGCAAAAGGTGGTGGACAGACAGCAGGCCTCCTACAAACACCCCTGTCAATCTGCCTGTGTGGGATGTCACTAGCACTCTGGCTATAAACAGTGTCTACACTCACTAGAGCCATAGTTGCCACACTTCCATGTTCAATGTGTCCACCCTCTGACTGTCCAATATCTTTGGCCTCTGGGGACTGGGTATGTGTGAGCATACTGACTGTGTAGAGACAATGTGGGCAGAACAGGGATGTCAACCTCTGGGACAGATTCAGACACTGACAACCCCACCTGTGCCTCACTATGGCCACCATCATCATCAGAGTCTGATGAGACACTGACAACAGGTTGTGAGGGTGACAGACTCAACCCCCCTGGTCACCAGTGAAAACCAGGACAAAAGCAGTACATTGCTTCCTGCACGTTTAAGTATGGTAATCCACACAGACTCATACAACTGAGGATCCACAATTGCATTACCAATCTCACATCTTCTCCTCTCCACTCCCATGCACAACAGACAACCTCACAATAACATACACATAGAAGTAAAGCCTTTATAATATGTACATCAGCTACATCCAGTTAAAGTTGCCAATGCAATTTACCTGTAAGATATGCAATATGACACTATACGTGATAGAACTGCACATTAAACCCAGTGCACCTATCTTGAGAATGATATGCCAGTACTAGTGTCACTGCCTCAGGTATGTAACATCTACCTTTTGTGTTTGAACAGGCATCTTAGATTACTTGCCTCATGTATATTAAGCTGCATAGTCACTCATAACTATAACTGCAAACATGTTAATGTTCATTCAGATACACACCTGTGATTACCCAGTCTATGAACTGTAGTCAACTGTTCCAGAATGGTACATACAAATATTCTAATCTGGCTAAACACAATATTTGTACATAGTGCAATATGGCAGCCATTAACTTTCATAGGGTATATATGATATGTAAAACAACAATATCATGCTTACCAGGTAGAGGACCATGGGCTTGGGCAACTGCTAATGGACCTATGAAAGGGAGAGAGAGAGAGGTATTGTCAGCACCACCATATGCTGCAGCACTACAGGGTAATATGTGCATAGATCCACTTGTACAATAGCCACTGTTACTGGCTGCATTGCTCAGATTCAGAGTATGTGTGCACAACTGAGCATAAACACCAAACCCCGCAATGCAGATAGACCTCACACCCATGTACAGGTATGTACAGCATGCCACAATGACTGATAAAGAATTAAAATGGTGGACAAAGTAAGCTTACCTAGATGCTCCACTGCTGGGAGCACTGTAGCACCCATCTCCAAGATGTATGGTGTGATGAATGCCTGGGAGCTGTCATGTGTTAACAGCAAAGTAGAATATAAACTCGACAACGCAACTTCAACAAAGAGTTATTTAATTGTCCAATTAAATAGTTTTTTTGTTGAAGTTGCATTGTCGAGTTTATATTCTACTTTGCTGTTTGCCTTGCATATGAACTGTGACTTTACTTTGCATCTTGGTTGTTATTAAACTGTCATGTGTTCCTAGGTTTGCCAGGAATTCCTCTGCGGCCAAGAGTGGTTGTACCAAAGCAGATCCTCCACCAGTGGTAGCATCCCTGGCAATATCAGCTGCCCTTCATCATGCAGCATTCACCATATCTGTGGCTCTGTGTTGCACCTGATCGTAGGTCCTGTCCTGCTGGCCAGTCTGATTGATATCCTGCACAACTTCTGCCCACAATGCTGCCCAGTGTTCATAATCATGCCTCTCCCTGGACAACATCTGATGATGCTGCCTTAGTGTATCCACTATTACCTCATACTCTGCATCGGAGAAGGGAGCATGTCATCTGTGATACATGGTTCCAGAAAGACAACAAAAAGGGAACACATTACAGGATCAGACACGTGGACATCCACTATGTACAGATTCAGCACACCCATAATGACTTACACTACCCACTGCTCCCTCACACATCATACCCCACAGTCTGACAACATACTACATGGGTGGATCCCAGCAAGATAGTAGCACTACAGAAGTATGTTCCTGTGTGCTGTGACAGAGTCTGCTGTATGCTCCTACATCTAGCACTGCAGTGTACTGTGGTGTGTCCTGTATGGGCAACCTCCCACTACTATGTCATATGGCCACTGCTAGGCAAATAGCAGTGTGCTATTACAACCACTATATGGGGACAGTCCAGTAACACCAGTGTGCCACAATGACAGACAACAATGGAAACTTGCTGTAGAATACATTCCCTGTAGTCATCATACCTCTCAACTATGCAGATGTTTGTAGAATTTCAAGATATTTGCATCATACATTTGGTCATTTTTACACAACAGTGTGGATTTCTGACAAAGGTTTAGCCAATCATTGATGGTTGATGTCAGAAAATAAAGACAGACATCTGAGTTTAAGACATCATACCCTTCAGAACACAGTTATGCTACTATAATATCTGTTATTCTAATCACTTTCCTGCTTTGTATGAGCAATTATTTTATTATTATTATTATTATTTTACATTGGTTAACCGGGGTGTCTGACTGAGCCGAAAAGGCCCTTTTTCAGCAGAGTCCCAGGGATATAAGCTCCACATAGAAAAATAGCAGATACATTTAGTTATTTAGACATGATTAATATACACACAAATTACAAAAGACATGTTTTTACAGTGGTATGCAGCACATCAACAGTTACAGTGGAGAGAACAAGCAAAAAATATTAATTTAAAAATAAAGGTAATTAATAGGTTTATGGTGTACAGCTGAAATTTGGAACATAGGTAGACTACATACATAGTACACAGGTACAGTACATTCATTGTAGATTAGCCAGTGTTTGTAAGATTGAAAATTATTATCAAGTACTCTAGGTTTAGTATGTGTACCTTATCCGCTTCCACTAGCCTGGGGAGTAATCATGGCACTGCCAACTTTGCTTGAGATGTTGCCTGATGAGGTCTTTAAAGGAGGCTTTGGATGATGTGTTTTGAATGCTAATGGGGACAGAGTTCCATTATTTAGCCACTGAACTATTATATAGTGCATCTCCAAAGCTATTGTAGCTGTTGGTGACTTGTAGTAGTAGTTTTCTTGATGATCTAAGAGGCCTTTTGGCTGAGTGATGTTGTACTTGGTTTTTGAGGGCAGGACACTTATCGGGGAGGTAATAGATCGAATGACAGAGGCAGAGCTGATTGTAGGTTAGTAGGTTGGGCAATTCAAGCCAGTGGAGCTGTCTCAAAGCAGTACAGTGATGAGTTCTACATGAGCAATTTGCAGCAAAGCAGGCAGTTCTGATATAGCAGGCTTCCATTTTGCTTAGTTCAGTTTTGTTGAGATTAGTCAGAATGGGAGATGCATAGAGTAGGGTGGATAGAAGTTGGGAGCGAGCAATGGATGATCTTGTGTTGTTGGTAAGAAATGGTTTGATACTGTAGAGTGATCCCAGTTTGGCATGTATTTTTTAATAGTTAAGTTGAGATGACTATCAAATTTTAGGTGGGAGTCTGTGGTTATTCCCAATAGCTTAGCCTGTGCCGCTGGAGCGATTGGAGTAGCATCTGTGGAGTAGGTAGTTTATTGACTGTTATCAGTGTTTTTGTTAGAACTGGCTATAATCATAAGCTGAGTTTTCTTTGGATTGAGGATAAGCTGGACTTTGGTAAGGTAGTTTTCAATGTCAGAGAATGCTAGTTGAGTTGTTTGCAGGAGGGTGGGAATGTTTTGTGCAGCACAGATTAAGGTAGTGTCATCTTATCATCAATAGTTACAGTGTCCCTAATTTTGGGCCCCTGTCCCTCCATTAATTATGACTTTGTTCAGATTTCTTGCTGTAACATGTTGACAGCTATGTTAGGCATAGCTCTCAACCAGACATGGACAAACAGCAGAATCATGGACTTATCCAGAGTACATCAGAGACAATCAGGGACACTTTTAAAATATTAGAACTATTTATTTGAGACACTGGAAGAATGAGAGGAGGTGAATTAGTGTACATCTTCTGATGTTACTGGAGTATACACCTTCACTTATTCTCACTATGTGTTACATGTAATCCACTTGTTTCCTACAACAGCGAGCCATTGTAGGAGGGAATAAGATGGACAGAGCTAAGATGTGAGTGGAAATCAGGGACATTTGAAAGGCATGCCTGTAGGCATATGACAGCTGAGTATCAATGACATGTCATTACCATAGCTCTAAGACAGGCTTACTGCTGTAGTCCCTATTTCCCATATCTCCATCCTCCAAAATGCATCCTGTTATATGGAGAAATCAGTTACATACCTGGCTGAATGTAGTACTCCTTTGTTGAACTTTGCTTCAGGTAATCTTTTGAAAATACATTCTGTCTGTGAGGTAAGTCTCATACAGACTTGTTCCCCATAACCAGCTGCTTGGCTTTTTAAGGTACTGCTCATTAGCAGGTAATTACCTCTGCACCACTCTGTGGCTCTGATATGGTAACTGCAGCCAAAAGCAGCTGATTTGCAGTACCATTAGCCAATGACATGCCACCACAGTGCAATATATAATCCTTCATGTAGACCTGGGCCCCTTTTTTAGCCGTTAACATGGACATTACTGAGGTGTGGAAACTACAGCAATGCTGAAGGTAGGTACCATAACTGTCAACTGTAGAAATTTATGCAGTATGTCCACAGTTTTGCCTCAGATGTGTGGTTAGTGTCCCATGACATTGTGGTCATCTGGCAATTCACTGGTAAACATTGTGGGTTGGGGTCAGTAATGGAAGACCCACATTTGAGTGTCAGACTTCATATCCCCCAGAATACGCATGCTAATGCAATATCTGTTATTTTGTCAATTTACTATCTATGTAGGAGCAAACTGTAAAACATGACCCAATCTCTGGACCTTTGTCTCTCCCATTAAGTATGGCTGTGTCCGGATTCCTTGTGCTAGGAGGTTGGGAGGTATGGTGGGTCTGTAGTAGCAGCCTTTGCATACAGGTGTGTGTGTTACAAGCTGCAACTGCTTCTGCAGCCTAGAACACATGGGGGGAGTGTGAACACTTTGGAGGACAACAAGCTGTACATGTAACTGTGACAGCTGTGTCAGCCCTGTTGTTACGGCAGAACCAGCATAAGGGCACTCTTAACAGTCCAATCGAGACGTGATTAAGGTACATCTGTTATGCAACAGTATCATTAACAGAGTAGTAGGCAACATATAGTTATGCTAAGGATATGTGCGGTGTGCCCCTACCTGCAGGCTTTTGACTTGCAAAACTGAATAGTAGTTCATTAATTAGCAGTAACCTATGCGGATAAAGATTGCATGACTCAGTCATTAGTTGCTGTCTTCACAATAATATAATTCAATTGCAACACAAGACTGAATTTGTACCAAGGACTGTGTGTGGGAAAATGTCCTGCATGCAAAGTATTTAACAGACTGCACTACTGAGTCGCTGCTACAGGAGGTGTGTTTCCAAGGTATATGTGCAGACATACAGGCTGTGACACACATTGTCTGCATCCATCAGTATGTGCGTGGCTTTCTATGGCTGTATTTCTGCACCAGGGTCCAAGTTGAACATGTTCTTTGCCATTGATGCCTTAACAGGTGTCTTTCTACATGTTGCTGATACAAGGGCACATTTATTGCTATCACAGGCCTCACTTACTTCAATTTGTATGTCTTTGGCTGTCTAGTAGTGTATTATTGCACCAGAATCCAAGGTACACTCCTATTTTTCCCATTAATTTTTAAATCCAGTTTGGGTGGTGTGCAGCTCTGCTGAGACATGTCTAATGACAGTAAGTGGCAATCACTATGTTTTGATGAAAACATCCATTTTAATTAAGATCTGTGTGGCGTGGCAAGTTAATGCAGTACGCTGCAGGTGTGATGGGCTTGGGTTCAATACATGGCAGAGCTGTTTATTTTGAACATGTGACTTACAATGTTATCAACACATATATTCATTATGACTCTATTTAGCTGAGCTAAGTGAAGCTGCATGATGCTTGGTGCTGTGCAGCTCTGCGCTAAAAAATATAAGAAAAGAAAAAGGTAAATAGGAAAGTGGTGAAAAGGGGGCAAGCAGGGGGAAAACATAATGAAAGGCAGCCAGGGATGTGCAGGAAGGGTATAGGAAAGAACCATAGCTATCCATTTCTTGAACAGCAACAGCTGTTCACTTTGAATGATTTTGTAGATGAATTTGGACTCTCAAAACCCCAGAGAGGGAGAGTGGTGAGGACAACATAACTGCATTCTCAAGCCAGTTGGACCAAATTACCTGTGTCCAGTGGACACATATGCAAATGGAGAGCTGTGTATAGGGCAATATTTTTTGGGGGGACAGGTGCCCCCCTTTTTTTTATTAAGGTGAGAGTAGATTGCTTCGGAAGGGACATAGGTACATGTGGGGAGGTAAGTTGGATAGGACTGGATGCATTCACAGACAGACAAGACAAATAAGACAGCAGACAGGTGTGGTGTGTGACACATGAGGTGGGTGAACACCTTGGATGGGGAGGGCATTGTTGAATCCAAGTCGTACATGCCTCCAGACAGCAGCAGCATGACTCATGTCTCCCCTGTGGGACTGTTGATACTGCTTCTTCACTGCCCCGAAGGTGGCTGTGCTGGAGGCTGGACACCAGGGTGAGGCTGCCCCACCAGGTCGGCCATCATGCTCTCAATCTGGAGCAGGCAGCTTTCATAGCTGCGATGAATAATCCTGTGCACTATGACTGAAAGTTGATCCTGGGTGACAATGGCCCCTCTGCCACCGGTCCCAGGTGGAGGCTGGGCCCCAACACCTGAGGCTGTCCCACCCAATGCCACAGGTGGTGCAGGGACAGTGGAGGGGGCACCACGGGTCTGGGTCCCAGACATGCCCGGACCTGGTGCCATGGCCAGTTGAGGCAAGGTAGGCAGATCAGCCAGAACCAGCCTACCCTGACATGCTGTGGTAATGGAGGTATAGCAATAAGTATAGGTTAGTTGTGAAGAAATCATTGTTAGTAATAACAGCATGGTAGAACATTGGAAATAACCCAATTATATATCAATGCATATTATATAAGACACAACAATAAATAACAGAACAGTCAGTATGTTAACAGCATGCCAGTAACAGTTACAGCATAATGCCAACAAAACAGGTAATTTAACAAGATATGTTAATATGCTACCATTATAATACATAACAATAATAAAACACATGTCCCAAAAGACAGTTAATGTAACAACATATGTTAATAGTAAATGATAACCAATAAATAACTATAAGAAATAAATGAAGATAAGAGGTGTGGAGAGAGAGAAAAACATTCCATTAGTAATATTGCAGGTTATTTCCTTGACAACAGTGCTACTATCTACTCTACGAGTCTGTATTTTGTTTATGTGTACCGTGACTACAAGTCTCCTATTGTTGATGTAGCACGTACATACCTCTCAAGCTATTTGCATGGGACACTATGGGCCAAACAGTAACAAAGGCAGGTACACAGCTGCCCAGAACACCTGCTATCAGGTGGACCTAGATAACTACCAAGGTGTTCTGTGGGATGATTTGGCAATACTTTGCTATCTAGGTAATCATTTCTATGGTAATCCTGTGACAGATGGATTACACACTATTAATTACATAATGTGAAATCATGACACATGAGAGACATTTATGTGTACAGTACAGACACTAAGCAGCTGTCATGCCTTGGTTGGCAGGCATGGGAATAGAGCCCAATAGCAGTGACTGCAGGGGACATCTGCATAGAATGTATTATTTGACTGCAGCAACTTTTAACAGATACTCAGGCATACAGCTATACCGGGATTACACATTTTATTTCTGACTGAACATTGCTGATGAACACATTCTTGCTAATGATTTTAACAGTCTGTGACATCTAAACACACAATTATCTACTCATAATATGAGCTATCTCACCCATTTACCTGTAGTTCCTGTAGAAAGAAATATTGTGAGCATTATGTGATTGTTACTGTAATATGTATTGCTATATACCACTGGATTTGAACCCTGGACTTTGTGTGGCAAAATGTATTATATAAAGAACATTTAAACTGAGCTACTGAGTTTCTGCTGATTACTGACTGACTAATATTTGCCTAGAGCTCATCTGGAGACAAAATATTGTGTTATACTAGACTGCAGTGACAGTAGAATGCACATACATGACATAGAAGCATAACTCAGATAGTAGGCAAGCTATATTTCAGTATCATATCTGTGAAGTCAACAAACAATTTCAGCTCATGGAGTGGGCTACCTCACCCATATACCTTTATTACCTGATGTCTGTGGATGACAGGGCATTATGTGACCAATACTGGCCTAGAGACAGCCTTGAACAGTAATTATATGAGTTAACCAATAGAATTCCACACCTATGGTCACCCCCTCGTTGGTCAGGTCTGACCATAAGCTAATCACCCTTAACATCTACATCCCACCCCCACCCCCAGTAAGGAAACCTCCATAAAAACTTCTCCAAAGCCAACTTCATGCTGCTCAAGTCAGAAGTGACAAACTTCATGACACCCATGCAGATGGGAACTGAAAATTTGACTGCTGAATCCTACACTAAGGCACTGTACGAGCACATCCACGCATGCATGAATCGTGCCATCCAAAATAGAACCAAGATGTTCTCTTCCAAAAAAGGAAGCCAATCTGGTGGTCCCCTACCATAAACAAACTTTACAACAAAAGGAAGAAACTGTTGCAGAAAAGAGGAAAATCCCAGGATGCAAAAGAGTCCCTTATCAGCCTCAGTAAGAAGCTGAGATCCCTGATAAAATCCTCCAAAGCTAGTTACAAAAATAAAATTGCCAAAGATTCCAAAGACAACCACAAGGCATTCTATAACTATGTCAAGAATCTAAATGGCAATGCTCAGATCTGCTCTGAGCTGCAACAGAATGGCATTAAATATACTGATCCCAAGGATATTGCAAATATCCTGGCAGATCAATTCAGTGCCAACTTCACCCCCTCTCACCCCCTAAATGGCCCATCCCAATACTGGAAGGTTGCCAAATTCCAGTAATAACGACCACACAGGTAAAAAACGCACTCTCCAAAGCTAAGAATACAGCATCCATGGGACCAAATGACATCCCGGGCTGTGTACTACATGAACTACAAAATGAACTAGCACCTCACCTAAGTGTCATGTTTAATTATAGCCTCACCTCAGACTTCATGCCCACTGAGTGGTGCACAGCTACAGTTATCCCACTCCACAAGGGGGGATCCACCTTGGATCCCGGGAACTACTGTCCCATCAGTCTGATGAGCCTGACCTGCAAGGCCATGGAACGTATTATCATGAAACTTATAAACAAAGACATTGGTAACCTTCAAACACTGGACCCCACCCAGTTTGGGTTTGTGAAGGGCCGATCTTTTCTCCTGAACCTGATTGACTTCTTCAAATCAGTCTCCAGAGCCGTGGACGAGGGTAAGGTGGTCCAAACAGCCTATCTGGACCTTGCCAAGGCCTTTGACACCACCCCCCACTCTGGAATCATAGATAGACTTACTAAGCTGGGCATTAATTCCTACATCACTCGATGGTTTGCCAACTGGCTTACTGACAGAACCCACACTGTAAAAGTAGCCAACTCCAATTCCAGCTCCAGACAAGTGACAAGTGGAGTACCTCAGGTTTCAGTCTTAGGACCGCTCTTGTTTGGCATCTACTTCTCTGAAGTACAGGCCAACACTAAGGGACTCTGGCTAACAAAGTTCACAGATGACTGAAAACTGGGAGCCATTATTGAATCCCCAAATGATGTGGATACTCTACAAAAGGGCCTTACAGAAACAGATGCTTGGTGCCAGAGCCATGGGCTCAAGCTCAATGCCAAGAAATGTATAGTTATCCCCTTTGGGAAAAAACATGTACTCATGAATTACCACATAGGTAGCAGTACACTAAACACCAAAAGTGTGATAAGAGACTTAGGGACACAGGTGGTAATTACACCCGGTTTCTATTTTTAGATGTCTGGCAGGTGTCTGCTATTTTATATGTGAGCACAGCTTGGCATTGCTGTGCTCCATGTCTCACCACACAAACATGCTTTTTTAAAAAAATAAAATAAAATAAAAAATAAACAAAAGGACATTGCAGGGAGTTTCATATTCATCTGCAGCCATGGTCAGCACTACACCTCTCCCTATACTGATTCAATAATCATGTTCCTTGGCTCTCCCTTGGCAATGCACAGTCATTAATATGCATGGCTCACTGCCGAAGGGGAACCATGACCAAGAGCATGGATACATTCCATATAGGCTCTACATGGTACCTACACAGATTTTATTAAACCCTGGGGGATGTCTTTTAGAGGAAAAATAAACAGTGCTTTACCAAGAACTACTAAACAGTTAAAACTGTGTGGCATTCAACTGTTTTCTACTAGAACTGGTGTAATAAAGTTCACAGGAACAGAGACTTAGCAGATCATTGGATCAGAGGAGGTTACTAGGCTATCGACCTGGAGGTCATTTCAAGCCTAGCCATTTCATCCCAATGTAACACCAATGATACTCTAGTCAATAATCAGGGCTGTATTTAGTAATGACTGCCCATGTCCAGAAAGGTTGTGAGAGCTATCTCTGGTAAGACTTTATGGTGAATCATCCACTTGTCCAGGTTCCTCTTGAACAGTGTCATAGAAGAGCTCTGCTTCACATGAATTGGCAGTCTATTCCAAAGATGTGGCAGTCCCTGGGAGACAAATCTGTCCCTCTAGCATGTCCTATTCAAGTCACAGGCCATATTTCATCCCTGGAATTGGTGGCTCTAATCCTATTTGATTTACGGATGTTTAGCAAATTCATTAAGTTTGGGTTAAAGACTGATCTGTAAGCCAGGCATAAGTCTCCACTAAGAAGTTTATACAATACTGAGTATAAAGACAGGGACTTTAGTCGGTCTGTGTAAGGCAGGTGCTGGAGTCCCTTGATCTTTTTTTGTTAGAAACCTCTGAGGTCTCTTCAATTGCTGCAGGTGCTTTGTATGGTATGTGCCAAAAAAGGTATTATACTTAATTATAGGCCAGATTAGTGACAAGTATGGAGAGGTTATAACCTCCTTTACTATACAGGTGATGCCATTGCATCAAGTGTAATATGTAGAAACCCTTCCTTACTACAGTAAACACCTGGTGGTCATAGGATCATAGCATCATAGGAGGTTACTAGGCTATTGGTCCTGAGGCCCTTATAAGCCTAGCCAAGAGTTTAGCCCATGTTTAGACAAGTCAGCACCCAATGCCTTTGTCCAGCAGGGACACAGGTGGAATCCCAGGGGTATATTTTCTGTTTCCCATCCAGTTATTCAGTTTGCACTTAAAAAGGGGTAAAGAGGTACTTTGCTTGATGTGGAGAGGGAGTCTATTCCATAGATGGGGGAGTCTCTGGGACACAAATCTGTCTGGCCAGCAAGACCTGTTGATGTCACAGACCAGGTTGAGGCCACGCATATGAGTTACTTGAGGGGAGCTTGACTTGTGGATATGAAGCAGTCGCATCAAGGTGGGGTCCGTGATCACCTTGTATGCCAGACAGAAGTCACCTCCAAAGAGTCTGTATTAAACTGAGTAGAGGGATAGGGCTTTCAGCCTATCTGTGTATGGTAGATGTTTGAGGCCCTGTATTCTCCTGGTGAGGAACCTCTGTGGTCTCTCCAGCTGCTGAATGTGCTTTGTGAAGTGCATGCTCAAAGGGGCATTGTCCTTAGTAATGGGCCTTATAAGGGAAGAATACAGGGATGTTATGACCACCTTGTCCCTGGATGAGATACTCCTACTTATGAGGTGGGCCATGTAGAAGGCTTTCCATACAATGGAAGCAACATGGTGGTCAAAAGTCAGGTTGCTATCAACCTGGTTGCCCAAATCCCTCACTACTGATTGAGTGTTTAGGACATTGTTATTAATGTGATAATTTGTGGTGACATCACTCTCCTCAAAGGGAATAATGATGCATTTTTTGGTATTCACCTTGAGGCCATGTTTCTGGCAGTCTGAGTGAGACCCTCTTGGAGGATGTCTTCATCACTAGGGAAATTGATGACAGCACCCAGCTTGCAGTCATCTGCAAACTTGGTTTGCCATAACCCACTGGTTTTGGCCTGCACCTCAGAAATGTATATACCAAATAACAGAGGCCCCAAGACTGAACCCTGGGGTATGCCCCTTGTTACAGGTCTTCTGCTTGGGGTGGCTTCCCTAAGTTTGACTAGGTGGATTCTATCAGTGAGCCAGTTTGATAGCCATCTGGTACCATATGGCTTGATGCCTAGTTGAGAGAGTTTATGTATTATGCTTGAGTGGGGAATAGTCTCAAAGGCTTTGGCCAGGTCAAGGTAGGCAGTGTGCACCATCTTCCCCTCATCCATGGCTTTGGTGACTGTCTCAAAGAAGTCAACCAAATTTAGCAGACATGACCTCCCCTTGATGAAGCCAAACTGTGTGGGATCAAGTGTTTGGAGCTTGCCAATGTCTTTGTTAATGAGGTCCAGGATAATCTGTTCCATAGCCTTGCAGATCAGGCTAGTTAGGCTGATGGCACACAGGGAGACTGCAGGCAATAAGAGCTGGTAGAACCAAGAATACTCAAAATAAGGGCTTAAATTCAAGCCAACACGTTAAATTCCAAAATTCCTCTTTTATTCAAGCCAACAAGTAGACAAGTATAAGTGCTTTCGTTCCGAGTAACATGAACAGGAACTTCATCAGATACAATTAATTACAAGGAAATGACTGTTTTTAAATATAAAAGATCTATGACATCACTTTCTCAATTAATTAGAACCCCTAACAAAGCAAGAAATCCTTAAAATGAAATGAATATTCAAACATTTAGATATAAATAAGTATAAAAATAGAAGTATAAAAATAGATGAGCAGATGTCAACACCCTAATTAAACCATGCATCACAAAAGCATATATAAAATCATCATAAAATATTAAACTCTATGCATAAATATATATAAAAATATATAAAAAAATATTAGAATTTGTACATATGTAACTAATTTCAGGTTAGACAAGTGAAATTCATGTGCAAAACAACAAACAAGGCATAAAAAGTCAATCAATCAATTTTATAAACAAAACCCAAGCAAATAAGGGATTTGTTTCACCTATTAAGCACCTTTAGTTTAAGCGAACAACTGATCAAAAGACTATTATTTAAACCTGGCCAGTGGATAGCATCTAGTTATAATTGCCATAGCAGTTCAGTTTTTTCAAGCAAATATGGCCATGCTGCCCCCCTGTTATGTCTTTTTTGAACTTCAAGTACTACAAATTTAAACTGGTAGTTGTGTTCACAGATGTGTTTTGCAAGGGTGTTTACATCACTAGCATCGCTGATGTTCCTAAGATGTTCACTAATTCTATTTTCTAATTTGTATTCGGTTTTCCCCACATAGACATAGGCATCTTAACAAACATTAACAGACAAACAAATTAACAAACATCTTAATAAACATTCATATCAAACCAATGAGGCTACAATAAATGTTGAGTTTGAAATTGATTCAATGGATGAACATTTTTTAGGGAAAGAAAATTTTCCACATTTAAGACGGTCAGAACGCCTCCTGAATCAGCAGGGGGGCTATGAACTTTCAGACCAAACAATTTCTAGCCCCTTCACAGAGAGGCAATGGCCGAATGAACAGGGGGAACAACTATTGTCCATGGAGGGGGAGGAGATAATAGAGACTAACTTTTCATTACAGTCAACATCTGATACTGTTTTAGGGGTAAATTCCCCTATTTTATGTATTGATTTAAACAGTACTGGAGACTTTAAAGTTTACAATTATGCTGATGTTTCTTTGAATTTAACCACTTGTGACCTTCTGGCAAAAGGTTTTATGTTTGTTCCCAGTCAACATTTAAACATTGTGAACACATTGGTTAATTTAAAGCTATTTGTTAGGAAACTGAATTTCTTGTTCCAGGGGGTAGAACAGGTACGTCAACCATTCAAAGTATCTAGTTCTTATCCCCCCACCCACCCAATTTTAGCCTCCTTTAAGAGAATGTGTGAACTTGATATCAGAAACTTGGGGTAACAGTTTTGGTAACAATAGCAGTAGTAGCAATTTAACTAAAGAAGAGAGATATGAGTTGAATTGTTTGAAGCAATTGTATGGTATCAGAATAATGAAACCAGATAAAGGGGGTGGGGTTGCTATTATGAGAAATGAAGATTATATTAGCAAAATGAAATCCATTTTAGAGATAGAAACCTGTTGTAACAGTTCATTAAATTAGTTAAATGGCATGTATAATAGAATCAGGGGATATTTACAGGATTTATTTATTGATGGTTTTATTTCAATTCATGAATTACACTTTTTGACAGTGGAATTCCCTATTATACCCACATTTTTTGGGTTACCAAAACTTCACAAAAACATTCAAAGACCACCTATGCATCCAATTGTTGATGCCCGGGGATCAATCACACACCCCTTAGCTAAATATTTGGACACTGAATGGGAAAAGTTGCTTTTGGAATAACCACATTTATGTATTGATTCCTGGGACTTTTTGAAGAAGATCAATAAGATTGGTTTCAAGGATAACTTTTTATTCATCACAATTGATGTAGTAGATCTATATTCTGTCATCCCACATACCGTAGGGAAGGAATGGTTTTGTGATTATCTGTTTTCGAAGGGAATACTCCAGGACAAAATAAACATGTACGAACAAATTCTGGACATGGTGCTGAAAAGCAACTATATCTTGTTTGATAATGAGTATTATTTACAGACACAAGGGGTTGCAATGGGTTCAGCATGCAGTGGACTCTATGCCAATATTGTCATGTTGGAATGGGAAAAACATATTTTGAAACAATCAATTTATTTCCCATTCTGTAATACTTACATGAGGTATTTGGATGACATGTTTATTTTGTGGGAAGGTCCTGAGGATCAAATTATGGATTGTATTAACTATATTAACAACTCAGCTGCTTTTTTGAGGTTCACATATAGTGTTAATAAAAATTAAATTTCCTATCCTGATGTTCTTTTAAAGAAAGACTTGACCAACCGAGATTTGTGGTGGAAATTTTTAGAAAGGAAACTTATTCCAATAGTTTCCTGCATTTTGATAGTTGCCACCCATTTACTCAGAAACGTACAATCATTAAGGGGCAGTTTGTATGAGCAGCACACATGATTACAACTTGTACAAGCTTTATTAGTGAAAGTCTTAACTTGAAGGAGATGTTTTTGAGGAGAGGTTATCCCCCTACTTTAATAGATAATATTATGAAGGAAGTTAGTGATAAAAAAAAGTGTGGCCATTTTTCACCAATTTTGGGTACCCCTAAGACTAATCAACCTGGGTCAATGATATTGAATGTAACAAGTACTGAAATAAACATGGACACCCATATAAATGATTCAACAATTGGTAACAATCAGGAGGACTACTGGGGGCATTATACTCCTGAGGTTGAAGAAACCAGTTATTATTCTAGTTTTTCTACTATTTTCTCAAGTGATGCATACACCATTAAACACATTCTGTACAAAAACTGGAATTTGCTGAGTAGTGACAGAGAACTATTTAAAATCTTAGGAGAGAAACCTGTGTGTGTTTTTAAGAAGGGTTCAGATTTAAAGAATATTTTTGAATGTAACAATGATGGAACCTATAGGAAGGGTCAGATGTTTAAGTGTGGGGCTTGTAAATTCTGCTCATTTATTTTGGAAGTTAGTGAATGTGAAATCAACAATTCAAGATTAAAAATACTTGGGAGGTGTAGTTGTTCAACTGAAAGGGTGGTTTATTGTGCTATATGTTCTTTTTCCCATGTTTGTATGTGGGAAAAACTGAACACAAATTAAAAAATAGAATTAGTGAACATCTTAGGAACATCAGGGATGCTAGTGATGTAAACGCCCTTGCAAAACACATCAGTGAACACAACCACCAGTTTAAATTTGTAGTACTTGAAGTTCAAAAAAGACATAACAGGGGGCAGCCTGGCCATATTTGCTCAAAAAAGCTGAACTGCTATGGCAAATATGACTAGATGCTATCCACTGGCCAGGTTTAAATGATACCCCCGGATTCTCAAAAGCCTGCACGGAGTGCAAGATGAGTGCAGTAGCTCACGCAGGCAATATGTCTGCCATGCGATCCAGGAACAGCCGGCAGGGTGTCCATGAGAGCTCCAGCACTAATCTTGCACGGACTAAGCCCTGGTATGCAAATCACCTAATTTGCTGGAGAAATCCATGCAAATTAGGTGATATTGCAATCCAGGAAGCTTGCAATAGTCCGTGCAAGACAAGTGCAATCTGCAAAAATGTACTCGGTTACTAACCGAGTACATTTCTGCATATTCCAAAACGGAGCTATGACAGCTTCAAATAAAGGCTGCATATTATTGAGCAAGCATGCCAATGGCCAAGTAGAAGGCCATTGGTATTGCAAACTGTTTAAAAAAGAAATAAAACAACTTTAATTTTTTTTCACCGATCTCGGCTGTTTAAGCATAGGGCAGTGGCACGCAAATGTGATTGGGGGGAAAATAATAAAATAAACTGAAAATAACCATTCTAACAAAAATCAGTATTCTGCCATGCAAGTCAATGACAGGCAAAAGACAACTTGGTCAGTGAGTAGTGGTTGCTAAGGGGGGAGGCTCAGTGTGGGACATGTAACTATGCATTAGTAGGCAAGCCTATGCAAATGAGGGAAAGGTTAGTGAATCCCAGATTTTCCCAGGGTGTGAGGCAGGTCCCAAAAGTGTAAGAGTATAAATAGCCGGGTGCAAGATTAGGATATAGGTGACATCATGGGGGTGTGTGTCAGGCATACCGTAAGCAGATTGGAGACCTGTGGCTCGAGATTGCTCCTAGGTTAGCACAGCTAAGCCAGGGGTGTGTCTAAACCTGCATAGCACACTTTACAAAGTGTAAGCGGGTGTGCGCGCTGCGCACCAGGTCCTACAGGAAGAAAAAGGAAGTTAAACCAGGAAAAAGCAGCTCTGTGCACATATGAGCACTCTGTTTGCACGGCGCACACACGGGCTTAAACAGGGAGGCAATGGGAAGGGAAAACAGCAGTAGGAAGGTAATCAAGGAGAACTAGCTTAGCTGACAGGTGAAATGTATCAGAATCAGCCAATTACACAGGCAGCAGACCAGCCCAGCCCAGCACACCACTATAAACTATGCAAACACCATTCTCCCTTGTTTTTCCCAAAAACCCTGCACCACCAGTGTATACAGATGGGGAAATTTTACACAATGAGACCAAGAGAAAAAAATGTTAGGGGCTGCTTTTGCTATCATAAACCAGCATGTGCAAGAGGCTGAGGGTGGTAAGAATGTGAATGCTGCTGAGCAAACCACAGTGAGGAGAAGGAGAAGAGTGTACAGACCCAGGGTAACCTACCAAGGGCAACATGAGCTGGAGATAGTGGAGCACTATAGGGTGGACAGGGACCTCCTACAGCAAATTGTTGAGCTGTGCCTGCCACGCCTCACACACAGAACTAACAGAGGGGAACCCATCGCAGTGGATACCAAGGTATGTGTAGGTCTAAGAATACTAGCTACAGGTACCTTCCAAAGGCCAACTAGGGATATGATGGGGATTTCACAGGCATCAGCATCCAGGGTACTCCACCAGTTCCTGGATGCCATGTCAGCACATGTCGGTGAGCATGTATATTTCCCCATCACCCATGAGGCATTGGCCAGCAATATGCATCTCTTGATAGCAGAATACCCTGAGGTAGTGGGTGCAATAGACTGTACACACATACACATTAAAGCACCACCAGGTGAGCAAGGTAGGATCTACATCAACCGCAAGGGCTTCCCCTCCATCAACTGCCAGGTCATGTGCGATGCCCAGGGCATAATAATGAATGTGTGTGCTGGCTGCCCTGGAAGCTACCACAATTCCCACATCTGGCATCTGACACAGTTGTACCAGATATTTGCTAATGGGGGCATCCCACACGGTCACCTAGTGGGGGATGCTGGATACACCCTGGAGCCATGGCTGATGACACCCATCAGAAATGCACACACACTTGAACAAGAACTCAATAATGACACACACACACAAACATGAATCATAATAGAGTGTGTGTTTGGGAAGCTCAAGTCACAGTTCTGGTGCCTGGACAAATCTGGTGAAGCCTTGCAGTACTCACCAACTACATGTACCCAAATTGTCCTTGTATGTGCCATGCTACACAATATGATCCTGCAGAAACAGCTACAGCAGGAACAGCATGGGGCAGGGCCACACAGCCCCCCAGCAGTGCCAAGGCCTGCACAGGTGCAGAGTGACTCAGAGGAGGAACAACCTGAGCTTGCTCCAGTAGGCAGAAGGAGGCGTGCCCAGTATGCCCTGGCCTTGGCCAAGAGGCAACACATAGCACATGCACTGACACAGTAGGGATCCAGGGAATGACACCTCTCTCCGACTTGCACATACAATAAAAGGGATGCCAAACATGACACTACCTGTGCTCAACCATGTATAGGGAGTGTACTATGTGCATCAGACATAGGCAGCCCAGCATCACCACCCTCAATACTGGGACACCCACACGGTAAGTGACTCACACATGCCAGTCGTGGGGAGGGCACATACCCAACAACAGTCACAGCCAGCAGGATAGGTGCAGACAAACACAAACATATGCTGTGCTATGGCCACTGCATGAGCCCCATGGGTAACCCCTACCCCCAGCCCTACACAGACAGACTACAGCAGGCCAGCCAGTTGCATGTCAGTTGTGAAGGCTAGGAAGTCAGAAACTAATATGTAGGGAGTGAAAGCTACGATCTGTAGTACACTAGTATGCCTCTAGCCAGCATGATAGGTAAGACTACAGACTGGAATGGTGTACCCGACATACCAGTACAGTCCTAGCAACTGTGAAAAAGTGTAAGGTGTGCCACACCATCCCATGTACACTTATGGTAACAGTCAGGTGTACCCCCCCACCCCTGTGTAGAAATGTAGAAACTATTTGGTGTCCCCCCGCTAAGCAGAAATGTAGCAGCAGGCAATGCCAAATGACTGATGTATACCCTGCAGACACAGTATGCTACCTGTAGGTGTACAGCACAAAGGTCAGCACCACAGTACAAATCACCTGGACTTGATCCACACATGCAATATAGATGGCAATACTAGGCATGCTCACACACTTAGAGGAATGAAGGCAATGTCAGTCAACAACATACTGAAAGCCCATACTGGGCATGCTCACACACTTAAACATAAGAAGGCCATGTCAGCAAACAACAGTGGACCAGACATATCTTGTAGTTGCAGTTCTCAGTGCAGACACATGTCAGTATGCACCACTCCTGCCTTGCATACACAGTGGATAGGAATACAGAAATATATGTAAGGACAACACACTATAATAAGCCAAAGGTAGATGGACATAGATGTGTTGAAGAGGGTGACCATGACAAGGAGACATCTGGGCCTGTCCCACCCAGCACGCAGCCAAAGGGCCCCAAACACATGAGGTGCAGGTGTCACTCACTGCAGATACTAGCCACCAGCATCTGTCAGTATGACGGCATGTTGCACTTGTCAGCTGTGCAGCATGACTGTACAAGGAAGATGTCACCTAGTAGCTGTATACATGTACCTGTGGCATATGACTCTGTGGGTGCCCGCATGTGGCATGTCAACCCCAACATGAATGTGTTACGGCCCATGCACACACCGCC
Source organism: Protopterus annectens (assembly GCF_019279795.1). NCBI lineage: Eukaryota > Metazoa > Chordata > Ceratodontiformes > Protopteridae > Protopterus > Protopterus annectens. Next base: position 1,414,732,895 of record NC_056729.1, on the reverse strand, counting down.
CTCACCATAGCAGTATCATGACAAGCCTGTTGAGGTCATCTAATGTGAAATACACCTTTGGAGGAGCTATATCTCAGTAATCCCCATGGTGTGTCCCATAACTGTGTACTGCTGTATTGATAAACTAGTTAGGTAGTAGTCCTAACCCTAGACCTGGCAACTGTGTGAGTGTGTGTATGTGTGCGTGTCTTGGTCTCTGGCTGTGTAAAGAGAAATGCTTTCTAAGCTACTCACACTCAGTACAGTTCATATACACAACATTGGCAAGGCTGCAGATGTCACGCACCTAGAAATACACCTCTGGGGAAATCATAGCCCAGTAATTTCCATAGCGCGTCTTGCTACTGCGTACTGCCATAGTGTGATAAAATAGTTAGGTAGGTATTCTAACCCCAGACTTGGCAACTGTGTGTGTGTGTGTGTGTGTGTGTGTGTGTGTGTGTGTGTGTGTGTGTGTGTGTGTGTGTGTGTGTGTGTGTGTCTGACTGCATATAGAGCAATGTTTTTAGGCCACTCACACCCCGTACAATACACATACTTGTCTTTATCAATGCTGCTGATGTCACTCACCTAGAAATACACCTCTGGGGAAATCATTGACCAGTAATCTCTGTAGCACGCCTTGTAACTGCTATAGTGTGATAAAGTAGTGAGGTAGGTGTTCTAACCCCAGACCTGGCAACTGTATGTGTATGAATTGGTGTGTCTGACTGAGTAGGGAGCAATGTTTTTAGGTCACTCACACCCCGTACAATACACATACTTGACTTTGCAAGGCTGCTGATGTCACTCACCTAGAAATACACCTCTGGGGAATCTATAGCCAATAATCTCTGTAGTGCATCTTGTAACTGCATACTGCTGTAGTGTGATAAAGTAGTGTGGTAGGTGTTCTAACTCCAGACCTGACAACTGTGTGTGTTATGGTGTGTGTGTGTGTGTGTGTGTGTGTGTGTGTGTGTTTGACTGAGTAGGGAGCAATGTTTTTAGGCCACTCACACCCCGTACAATACACATACTTGACTATGGCAAGGCTGCTGATGTCACTCACCTAGAAATACACCTCTGGGGAAACCCTAGACCAGTAATCTCCATAGCACTCCTTGTAACTGCATACTGCTGTAGTGTAGTGAAATAGGTGTTCTAACCCCAGCCTGGACAATGGTGTGTGAATCTGTGTGTGTGTGTATCTGACTGAGTATGGAGCAATGTTTTTAGGCCACTCACACCCCGTACAATACACATGCTTGACTTTGGCAAGGCTGATGATGTCACTCACTTAGAAATACAGCTCTTGGGAAATTGTAGTCAGGTAATCTCCATAGTGTGCTTTGTAACTGCGTACTGCTGTAGTGTGATAAAGTAGTGAGGTAGGTGTTCTAACCCGGCAACTGTGTGTGTGATGGTGTGTGAATCTGTGTGTGCGTGTGAGTGTGTGTGTGTGTGTCTGTCTGAGAAGAGAGCAATGTTTTTAGGCCACTCACACCCCGTACAATACACATGCTTGACTTTGGCAAGGCTGATGATGTCACTCACTTAGAAATACACCTCTGGGGAAATTATAGCCAGGTAATCTCCATAGTGTGCCTTGTAACTGCGTACTGCTGTAGTGTGATAAAGTAGTGAGGTAGGTGTTCTAACCCGGCAACTGTGTGCGTGATGGTGTGTGAATCTGTGTGTGTGTGTGTGTGTGTATGTCTGTCTGTCTGACTGAGGAGAGAGCAATGTTTTTAGGCCACTCACACCCCATACATACACATACCACACCTGGCAACTGTGTATGAATCTGTGTGCATGTGTGTGTCTGACTGAGTAGAGAGCAATGATTTTAGGCCACTCACACCCCATACAATACACATGCTTGACTTTGGCAAGGCTGATGATGTCACTCACTTAGAAATACACCTCTGGGGAAATTATAGCCAGGTAATCTCCATAGTGTGCCTTGTAACTGCGTACTGCTGTAGTGTGATAAAGTAGTGAGGTAGGTGTTCTAACCCGGCAACTGTGTGTGTGTGTGTGTGTGTGTGTGTGTGTGTGTGTGTGTGTGTGTGTGTGTGTGTGTGTGTGTGTGTGTGTGTGTGTGTCTGTCTGACTGAGGAGAGAGCAATGTTTTTAGGCCACTCACACCCCGTACAATACACATGCTTGACTTTGGCAAGGCTGATGATGTCACTCACTTAGAAATACACCTCTGGGGAAATTGTAGTCAGGTAATCTCCATAGTGTGCTTTGTAACTGTGTACTGCTGTAGTGTGATAAAGTAGTGAGGTAGGTGTTCTAACCCGGCAACTGTCTGTGTGATGTTGTGTAAATCTGCGTGTGTGTGTGAGTGTGTGTGTGTCTGTCTGTCTGACTGAGAAGAGAGCAATGTTTTTAGGCCACTCACACCCCGTACAATACACATGCTTGACTTTGGCAAGGCTGATGATGTCACTCACTTAGAAATACACCTCTGGGGAAATTATAGCCAGGTAATCTCCATAGTGTGCCTTGTAACTGCGTACTACTGTAGTGTGATAAAGTAGTGAGGTAGGTGTTCTAACCCAGCAACTGTGTGTGTGATTGTGTGTGTGTGTGTGTGTGTGTGTGTGTGTGTGTGTGTGTGTGTGTGTGTGTGTGTATATCTGTCTGTCTGACTGAGGAGAGAGCAATGTTTTTAGGCCACTCACACCCCGTACATACACATACCACACCTGGCAACTGTGTATGAATCTGTGTGCATGTGTGTGTCTGACTGAGTAGAGAGCAATGATTTTAGGCCACTCACACGCCATACAATACACATGCTTGACTTTGGCAAGGCTGATGATGTCACTCACTTAGAAATACACCTCTGGGGAAATTATAGCCAGGTAATCTCCATAGTGTGCCTTGTAACTGCGTACTGCTGTAGTGTGATAAAGTAGTGAGGTAGGTGTTCTAACCCGGCAACTGTGTGTGTGATGGTGTGTGAATCTGTGTGTGTGTGTGTGTGTGTGTGTGTGTGTGTGTGTGTGTGTGTGTGTGTGTGTGTGTGTGTGTCTGTCTGTCTGACTGAGGAGAGAGCAATGTTTTTAGGCCACTCACACCCCGTACAAAACACATACTTGACTTTGTCAAGGCTGCTGATGTCACTCACCTAAAAATACACCTCTGGGGGAAACCATAGCCCAGTAATCTCCGTAGCACGCCTTGTAACTGTGTACTGCTCTAGTGTGATAAAGTAGTGAGGTAGGTGTTCTAACCCCAGACCTGGCAACTGTGTGTATGTGTGTTGGTGTGCAAATCTGTGTGTGTGTGTCTAACTGAGTAGAAAGCAATGCTTTTTAGGCCACTCACACCCCGTACAATACACATACTCAACTTTGGCAAGGCTGCTGATGTCACACACCTAGAAATACACCTGTGGGAAAGTCATAGCCCAGTAATCTCTGTAGGGCATCCTGTAACTGTGTACTGCTGTAGTGTGGTGTACAACTGTGGTAGGGTTCCATCTCCACCCATGGCAGCTCTGGATGTGTTGTGTGTGTTGCAATGTCTGTGTATTGAGCAATGCATCATAGGCTACTCACTCTCAGTAAATTTCAAATGCCCTACATTGCCAATCCTGCTGATGTCATTCATTGTGAAGTAACACTTTGGGGAGAAAGCTCTTTAGCAATGCCTGTGGTGCGTCCCATAACAGCTCCATGCTGTAGTGTGATGCAGACCTCGATCAGGGGTTCTATACCCACACATGTCAGTTGTGGATGTTTTGTGTGTGTCTCACTGGCTGTGTAGGGAGCAATGCATTTTAGGCTAGTCACTTGCAGTACAGTTGAAATGCCCTACTTTGGTAATCCTGCTGATGTCATTCACTGTGAAATACACCTGTAGGGAAATAGTACTCCAGCTAATGTAATTCACTGTGAAATACACCTGTAGGGAAATAGTACTCCAGCTAATGTAATTCACTGTGAAATACACCTGTAGGGAAATAGTACTCCAGTAATGACTGTGGTGCATACTATAATTGCATAGTGCTGTAGTGTAATAAAATAGTGAGGTAGGGGTTCTACTCCCAGACATGACAGGTGTGTGTGTGTGTGTGAACTGTGAGCATTGTGGAGGGGATTTTGCTAATTTATTTTATGGTGGCCCTACTATATATCACAATGTCAACCATACAGGGATAACATATGCAAATTAGCTGGGAGGCTAGAGTGCAAACCATACCCATACATGTGACATCAAGGCCAGATAATCCAAGTTAGCAACCCCACTATTACCCAGAGCACACACTCAACTCATGTGTCATATGAACACACATGCCTAGGCAGCAGCCAATACATGGGTAGTACACTGCATATTGGCCACTGATAGTAGCTATGCAGTGATAGCAGTGGGCTACAGAGGGCATGTCACCCTGCCCATCTGTCCAATATGCACTTACATGCAGACAGTGCACCTCTACCATGTTCCCCAATAGACACCTACACCACCTGTGGTGCCTTCACATGTGACTCACAATGGACATAACATGCCTGACAACATGTCCTGTATGGACAGATGACACTGACATCAGGGAATGCTGTTGGCATGCCATCAATGTAGGTGAAGGGTAAACCTGCTGCCCAGTACCAGTTCCTGCCACAGGTGGGCAAGACTGGCACATCCAATGATAATCTGTGTTCACAACATGGGCCAGACACCTCAGGTACAGTTCCACATGTCACTGTACATACATGTGGGAGGTGTGTACATCCCAGACACCATCCATGTCATGAACTAAAGAACACATACATGGCATGTGGTGTACAGCATTGGCCACACACAATAGTCACTCAGGTGACTGGATGAGGGATGCAATACCCACCTGTGTGGACAAATGCAGTAACTACAGGCCTGAGCCACAATGCAGACCATTGTCATGTGGCCTGATGCCAAGGTATACCCATAGTCTACCCTTGTATAACCTGCTGGCCCAGTTGACCACCACACACCCGTGTAGACATGCACCCATGCATGTCAGAACTGGCACCCTGTGTGTTCATGTGTGTGTGTGTTATATGGTACGTATGTCCACATCCACACTCACTACAACCCCCCAGGGCATATTGAAGCATTCTGTCTGATGTGTGACATCTCCTCGTACCCTTTGCCCATACGGCCTCCATATGACCCGTGTGGTGCATGTGATACCTCCTGCACATTGATGTGTTGTGGCAATCCCACTAGTGACGAGTTGCACTCCTGGCCCTGCCAAGTGTGTCAATGTATGTGCGTCCCTGTGTGAGTGTGCTTGTGTTGACGCTGGCACCTATACATGCATACAGGCACGTGTACGACACCTACCATATATCTACTTTATCCCTGTTGCAGATGTCACTCACCCTCACATATATGTTCTGAGTGCTCCACATCAGGTAACCCATGTGGTGCACCCAATAACTGCATCGAACTGTGATAACACTACATAGTTGCTGGGAGTTTGATACCCTGTGCTGGTAGGTGTGTGTCATGAACATGCTTCAGTTTTACAATCCCACCCCTCCCTGACATGTATTCACCTCTGTCTGTCTTCCCCACTTGCTCTCTGGTGGATGTGAGGACCCACACCTGCTTTGCTTAGGCAGTAGCCTGTGTATTTTATGTGATGCTCATGCTCAGCTGATGGTCTCTGCACGAACTGCAGCCCTCCCCTAACATGTGGAACAGCTGTGGTAACAATCCCATAGCCAATTGCATAGAAACACATTCCAGTACCTAGGAACCTCATAGTGGTGTTGGGCCTTTTCAGTCACTGTGAGCAAGAACTAGATCTGTTGTTTGGCAAACAGCAACCCAAATGGATTGGGGATTCACCTCCAACAGCATGCACTGTGGAAACAGGCCAACAAACAGGAGGGAGATGTGCCTGACCTGACTACAGACTGTAAGTGCTGCTATACTGCATTTGGAGTAATGTTGATTTAATAGTGTTTGTCTGGATATGCCTGTTGTACATGTAGTAATACCTACCATGTCAGTTCCATGTATATGAGGAATCCCCATCTGCAGGGACATCTGCAGACTGGACAGTGTCGTGCCTATGGTTTCATGTGTTATCCACAGTGCATCCATCTGTGGAATGCAGACGGTAGTGTGAGGATTGCAGTCTGTAGATGGTGAAGGCCGTGACAGTTACTGACTTCATATCCCTCATAGGACATATGTTGCAACAAATGTCATTACAATGGAAAATATACAAGGTTATCACAGCAAAATGTCTATACTGGCCCTGTGTATGTGCTGTCAGCCAAACCACTGTCAACGTTTGTACATATGGCATGCATGAAGTGGTGCATATGTGCTGTACGCCATAAATAGTGTCATCATATCTGATAACAAGCCAGTGATATATCAGAGTGCTACACATGTCATGTACAGTAGGGGTATATTTCATGACATAAGCTGAACATTCAGTGGATGTTTGTACAGTACTGAGGTCTGGGTAGTGATGATGAATGTCGGCAGTGTGTGTATTGTTAATATGTACTTCAGCCTGTGTACAGACTGTGGTAGATGTCATTGTTCTAGCTCCCTGTCTATCACATGTTACATGCAGCCCCTCTGTATGGTACCGTTTTGCTGTACACGTTTATAGAGTCATACACACACATGCCCCATACCAGAGACAGCCATCAGACCAAACTGTGTAGCAGCCCAGTACATGTAGGGACATTCTGTGACTGGCACATATGAGGATGGTGTAGAACAGATAGTCCATATACTGTAATATTATGCTAGCGTACCATATGTGGCTGTGGCTGTGTTCACATTGGTTGTGGTAATGCACTGTCACACAGGTGTATCTTACCCTGTGCTGTGACATGGCTGTTGAGCCTGCTATATATGCAAGTACATGTGCATTCCCCCATGCAAGATGTAGGCCAGTGTTGAGCTAGTCTGCCTGTAGCCTGCACAGTGCATTGTTACATGTCTAGCAGTGTAGTGTACTTAACCAGTGGGATGTCATGTGCATATACTTGCCAGATGTACTGCTGCTGGGCCTCCCTTAAACCTCAGGTATGTCAGACAGACCAGTGGCATGCTGTACAGATGTATGTCAATATCTAGTGGGTAGTATGTGTCCATGGCACCCCTGTACCAGCAGTCATTATGTGTCAGGCCAGACAGGAGTGTGTGACTCCAACACCTATGGTGCCAAATGTATACCAGTTGTTATGTATTATACTCATCTACATGGCTATCTACATCCATATTGTCAGGCCCGGTACACATGTGGTGCACTAAGGGAATATGTGCATACCTCTGGACTGTACAGGGTGTGTCTGAAGTTCCATATAAAGTGGCCAGTATCTCTGCTGCACTCCACAGGGGCATTACATGATAGCAGTGGTACTTTACAATGATGTCCGTAGGATGTCTGTCAGTAGCCAATGGCACAGCAGATTTCAGCATCCACACACACCATGTCTGTGAAGACAATCCCAATGACAGTAGCAACAGGCTAGTAATATACCTGCTATACATACCTGACATCCCCTTGCAGTACAACATTATGCCTGTAGGGGCTGTGATACGGCTACACTCCATGCCCAGGACATATGGTGGAAATATATGTACACATACCAATCCAGATAACCATATATATATATATACATATATATATATATATATATATATATATATATATATATATATATATATATATAAAATGACACATGTGTACTACATTGAATTACCACTGTCATGGCAAGCACCCACTATACATCCCTACAGCATGTGGCCATGGACCCGTCACATTTCCTGTGTGATGAACATCCATCCTGTGTATGGGCATCAGTGATACAGGCAGCAGGTAGCAATACCTCTCACAGGAGAACATGGAAACTCAGAGTGGACACATTTGTAGGAGGTTCAGGAACTACAGACATACTGTGGGTAGAGTTGTGTAATGCTTCGCATAGTACTGGTGTTACAGGGTGTGTGTGTGTACATACTAGTGTACCTTGGAATGCAGTCTGTCTGCATAGGTCACTACTGTGGGCCTACCTCTTACTGGGCAGAGGTATGCATATCATGTGATGTCCGTCCACCACACAAGCCCTGTGTCAGATATGACACTGGCAGTGTGTGTGTTGCATGCTACCGCTACATGGCTACATCCATGTCCATATCTAACCTCAATTCCCTGACTAAGGGTATGTTGCAGACTATCCTGTAACATCAGCACCTTGCTTAGTGTATGGCAACAGTGTTCCACATATTTGCCTGTGTTCCAGCCTCTGTCCCCTATCTACATACCAAGCTCTGCACATTTGTCACGCTGTCAGGGGTTGTTCTGTAGTGGGCTGTGAGTATATCACACTGCCATTGCAGCCATTAGTACACTGCTGTTGTATCCCCGCACATACACTAGGACTGGGGCCATATATGTGTGGGCGATGCCTACACAACACATGTGCGCCCTTATGCACTGCAGAGGCCAGTGTATGTAACGGTGGTATATGGTCTTGTATTATTGAGTCCAGGTGGGGGGCACCATAAATGACCTAGGCTGTTACAAACGTGGGGGTATCAAGCGTGAGCTGCCACAAGGTATGTGGATGTACAGTACTGTATACTCTACCTATATTGCAACTACTAACATGACTTGGGGTACAGCAAGCCTACTGCCCCCTGGAATACAGACAGTTCTGTGCATTATGCCTTGATATATTCCGGGTACAACCCATTGGATCACATGTCTTTACCTCCTATGGAGAGTGTACAGAGTGTAGTTAGAGGCTGCTGAACTACACACCTGCAGTACATACTGTTGATTGTGTGGTACCTTGTTGCCCAGTCTGTCGGCACTATTGTACATTCTAAAGGGCTTGGCTTGGACTGAAACAGTTGTGAACCTTTCCAGACTACTGTATAAGTGTAACTGGTTCACAGTTGCAGTACTCCGCTTATATGGCTGTCAGTACTGGAACAGCTATATGATATGGCATATAGGACCGTTATGGTACACAATTAAAGGAGTCCCATTTCTGCAAACCTGTGTGTGTTGTCTGTATTATGACCTTTCTATGGGTATATGTTGCAGGTAATGTTTGACATTTGTATGTTTAGCGCATACAGTGTCCAGTTGTTCAGGTGTTAACTGCAGGCATACTGGCTGTTCCATATTGTGTGCACCTCCTACATATGTATCTGCCTGTACATATATCTGCATGTGTATGTGTAGTCATATGTATATATATATATATATATATATATATATATATATATATATATATATATATATATATGTATATATGTATATATGTATATATCTATATATATATATATATATATATATATATATATATATATATATATATATATATATGTATATCTGTATCAGCATACATGTGTATGTGTATCTGTGTCCTGGGGACGTTGATGGCTTCCACATATTACATGTCCTGTGGGAGGCGGACTGTACTTGGTAGTGTATTGCAAGGCACAGGTGTTTGGCTGTGGGGGATGCCTATTCGTACAAGACGTATACTGTGTGGGGCCTCTCAACCACATTAACGGTGCATGTGGACATTGGTGTATTTGTCAATCAGCAGTTGCTATCTACAGATGTATTGCCATATGTACTAACATCGATATATTAACCTGCTAACAGATATATAGGTATATGTGCATAGATAGCATATATATGTATATAGAGGTAGTAAAACAACATATATATTTGAATACATGTGTATCTATACATATATGGGTATGTTGTATCTGTTAAGGTTGCACTATAGTTACACATGCAGACATCTAGATGTTGGTAAACATTCTCTGCACTGTTGCATGACAGGATTGGCTGATATGTTTCCAAAACATTGAATATCTTTGTATCTGTGATAACTTAGTGGTACATCGGTTTGTCTAGGGTGTGCAGTGTCCTTGGTTTGAGCCTTGCCAGAGTTGTTTAATTTGTTGCTGGCCAGAACATGTCCCATTGGATAGAGAGTGATTAAGGCACTGTAAAGCAGCTGTAAGCAGGTTTGTGTGTTCTGCCCAGCAACAAAATAAACAGGTCCTGCAAGGTTCATAACCAGGACCCTGCACATCATACACAAAGTAATTTACCACTAAGCCATGACAGATATACATAATCATGATGTGTCCACATACATATCATCCAGCCCAGGTATACAACACTACAGGGAATGTATTCCACCATGTAGATGCATTTGTGTGTGTATATATATTCATCATTGAATCATCATCTTCTTTCGGCTGTTCCCGTTAGGGGTCGCCACAGCGGATCACCTGTTTCCATTACTTCCTGTCCTCTGCATCTTGCTCTGTCACACCAACCACCTGCATGTCCTCTCTCACCACATCCATAAACCTTATCTTAGGCCTTCCTATTTTCCTGTTACTTGGTAGCTTCATCCTTAGCATCTTTTTCCCAATATACTCCGCATCCCTTCTCAGCACATGTCCAAACCAATGTAATCTTGCCTCTCTGGCTTTGTCTCCAAACCTTCCAACCTGGGCTGACCCTCTAATATACTTATTCCTAATCCTGTCCACCCTCGTCACACCCAGTGCAAATCTTAACATCTTTAACTCTGCCACATCCAGCTCAAACTCCTGCATTTTTGTCAATGCCACTGTCTCCAACCCATATAACATAGCTGGTCTCACTACCCTCTTGTAGACCTTCCCTTTCATTCTTACAGGTACTCGTCTGTCACAAATCACTCCTGACACTCTTCTCCACCCACTCCATCCTGCCTGTACTCTCTTCTTCCTCTCTTCCACACTCACCGTTACTCTGAACTATTGACCCCAAGTATTTAAACTCATCCACCTTCGCCACCTCTACTCCTTGCATCCTCACCATTCCTCTATCCTCCCTCTCATTCACACACATACATTCTGTCTTAGTCCTGCTGACCTTCATTCCTCTTCTCTCTAGAGCATATCTCCATCTCTCCAGGGTCTCCTCCACCTGTTCCCTACTCTCACTACAGATCACAATGTCATCTGCAAACATCATAGTCCATGGGGACTCCTGTCTGATCTCGTCTGTCAACCTGTCCATTACCATTGCAAATCAGAAAGGGCTCAGAGCTGATCCTTGATGTAAACCCACCTCCACCTTAAACACATCTGTCACTCCCATTGCAGACCTCACCACTGTCACACTACCCTCGTACATATCCTGTACCACTCTTACATACATCTCTGACACTCCTGACTTCCTCATACAATACCACAACTCCTCTCTAGACACCCTGTCATATGCTTTCTCCAAGTCTACAAAAACACAATGCAACTCCTTCTGACATTCTCTGTACTTCTCCATCAACACTCTCAGAGCAAACATCGCATCTGTAGTGCTCTTTCCTGGCATGAAACCATACTGATGTTCACTAATCATCACATCCCTTCTTAACCTAGCTTCCACTACTCTTTCCCATAACTTCATGATGTGACTGATCAGTTTAATACCTCTGTAGTTACTACAGCTTGCACATCACCCTTATTCTTAAAAATCGGTACCAAAACACTTTTTCTCCATTCCTCAGGCATCCTCTCACTTTCCAAGATTTCATTAAACAATCTGGTTAAAAACTCCACTGCCATTTCACCTAAACACCTCCATGCTTCCACAGGTATGTCATCTGGGCCAACAGCCTTTCCATTCTTCATTCTTTTCATAGCTATCCTTACTTCCTCCTTGCTAATCCATTGTACTTCATGATTCACTATCCCTACATCATCCAACCTTCTCTCCCTCTCATTCTCTTCATTCCTCAACCCCTCAAAGTACTCTTTCCTTCTCCACAACACACTCTCCTCACTTGTGAGTATGTTTCCCTCATTATCCTTTATCACCTTTACCTGCTGCACATCTTTCCTAGCTTGGTCCCTCTGTCTAGCCAATTGGTACAGGTCCTTTTCTCCCTCCTTAGTGTCCAACTTTTCATACAACTCTTCATATGCCCTATCCTTAGCCTTCGCCACCTCTCTCTTTGCCATGCACCTCATCTCCTTATACTCCTGTCTACTTTCTTCATCTCTCTGACAATCCCACTTCTTCTTTGCCAACCTCTTTGCCTGTATACTCTTCTGTACTTCCTCATTCCACCACCATGTCTCCTTGTCGTCCTTCCTCTGTCCCGATGTGATACCAATCACCTTTCTAGCTGTCTCCCTTACTAGCGCTGCTGTAGTTACCCAGCTATTTGGTAACTCTTCACTGCCACCCAGTGCCTGCCTTAACTCATCCCTGAACTCCACCTCACAATTACCCTTTTTCAATTTCCACCATTTGATCCTTGGTGCTGCCCTCACACTCCTCCTCCTCTTCTTGATCACCAACATCATCCTACAAACCACCATCCTATGCTGCCTAACTACACTTTCTCCAGCCACCACTTTACAGTCTCCAATCTCCTTCAAACTGGCCCTCCTACATAAGATATAATCCACCTGTGTGCATCTTCCTCCACTCTTGTATGTCACCCTATGCTCCTCCCTCTTGTTAAAATATGTATTCACCACAGCCATATCCATCCTTTTCGCAAAATCCACTACCATCTGACCTTCTGCATTCCTTTGTTTAACACCATACCTACCCATCACTTCCTCATCCCCACTGTTCCCTTCACCAACGTGCCCATTTAAATCTGCTCCAATCACCACTCTCTCACCCTTGGGTACAGTCATCACCACTTCATCCAATTCACTCCAAAATTTTTCTTTCTCATCTGTTGCACACCCAACTTGTGGAGCATATGCACTAACAACATTAATCATTACACCATCAATTTCCAGCTTCATAAACATCACTCTATCCGATACCCTTTTCACCTCCAAAACACTCTTCACATACTGTTCCTTCAGAATAACTCCTACGCCATTTCTCCTCCCATCCACACCATGATAAAACAATTTGAACCCACCTCCAATACACCTAGCCTTACTCCCCTTCTATCTGGTCTCTTGCACAAGCAATATACCAACCTTCCTTCTGTCCATCATATCAGCTATCTCTCTCTCTCTATACCAGTCATACTGCCAACATTCAAAGTTCTGACCCTCACTACCACAGTCCTAGCCTTTCTCCTCTCTTCCTGCTTTCGGCCATGCCTTCAACCTCTTCTCCTCCTTCGGCCAACAGTAGCCCAATTTCTGCCAGCACCCTGTTGGCTAACAGTACTGGTGGCGGTCGTTGTTAACCTGGGCCTCGACCGATCCGGTATGGAAATTTGGTGACTGCATGAAAAGATTTGGCGAAGTTTTACGCCGGATGCCCTTCCTGATGCAACCCTCCCCATTTATCCGGGCTTGGGACCGGCACAAAGAAATGCACTGGCTTTTGCATCCCCAGTGGCTATAACATATCTGTATATGTAGATATAGGTGTAGACATATCTATATACATATATATATATATATATATATATATATATATATATATATATATATATATATTTATAAGCCAATACATACAGATATACATAGATACGCATACAGCCAACAATATATATGTATATATCCACATGTCCACATATAGACAGCACTAGGAATGCATATATGTTAGCATATATATGGTTCACCTTTCAAAGGGAGAAATCCATGTGTCCGGAGGCTGGTAGGCCTAAAGTATGTTCCCAACATTGCACAATCCTGCAATACATGCATAAAATGTGCAATGTGTGAATGTCAGTATGCATTCACTCATTGCAGATTAGGCAATTTAGTTGTGGATGCCACTACAGTGGGGATGGGGAATAATTGCCTATCCCCACTGTAGTGCACACTAGGAGTTCATATATCACAGTAGGGTTATTGTGGGGGACCCATCCCCCCAGAAGGGGGGTGCAGGGAGTCATGTACCCCGCCAGTACGATATGTATTCCAACTTGCAGTTCGAGTGTCAGCGAGGGTGCCTGTAGAACTGCAGTTCTCTTAACTGTGGTGCAGGAAGAAATGACGGGTTAGTCCATTCTGTTTGCAGAAAGGGCCGTTCAAAGGAATGATTGTCCCCCTGTCAAAGGTGAACACATATATATATATCAATATAGGCATATATGGACATAAATCTGTAGCTGGAACTAGGAACGTAACCACAAAATATATGTCCACATGCACCATTGATGGGTTTGAGAGTCCCAGACAACATACATCTGGCATGGATAGGTATTCCCCCCCAGCCAAATACGTCTGGCCTGCAATACAATACCAACCTTAGCAGATCCCATAAGCAGGACCCTACACAACAAGGGCAGTACATGTTAACAGTACTCCATCCCACCTGTAGGATGTAAGGCTGGCATTACTAACATATCATGCAGTACAGTCAAGTGACATGTCATGGTTGGGGGAACCCCCTGGGCAGGTGCAGTAAGTAGCTGGGATGCCTCATACAATCCAATAGCCCTACACCTGACAATGGTTTCACCAATGTTGTCAAGGACATCCACAAACCCACCATGTCAGCTGGGAACTACCACCCGGTAGCCGGATGACCGTTGTCTGCAGGGACATGGAACATACCATCAATGAACCCATGGCCAATGTCACTGGTTTTCTCAACCCACGGGACCCTGCCAATGTTGGACTTGTCAAAGGCAGAGAATACAACCTGAACCTAGTATACCTCCTCAACCCAGTCATGAAAGGTGTAGATGAGGGTTAGGAGGTGCACAATGCCTATGTACATCATAGCAGGCTTTTGTACACCATCCCGCTTGTAGGAATGTGTGTAGTTGTTACAGGATCTGCCTCCATTCATAGGATATGTTTCCACTAGGACTACTTGGCATATGACAACATACCACAGGCGCCATCCTGTGGGCATACAGTCCTTCACAGGTCATAGATGTGTCAATGCCCTCCTCCACACTGTTGAGGTGTGCAGCACTACTGGGGTTGCTATAACTCACTGGGTGTGGCTGTTGTGGACACAACTGCCATAATTGCAGTTACTGTTGCATCTATCCCCCCACATAGCTGTTTGTAATACTGTACAGTGTATGTAATCAGGTTGTTAGTTGTTGTCTACACCATTCACAGTAGTTGAGCACCTCACACCCTCCTAAGGGTAAGGCTATGCCACCGGCATTGGCACACACATGTTATTTAGGCGAGGATCACAGTGGAGTGGGGAGAGGGACATGCACCCTGCTGTTAACATGTTCAATGCCATCCACATTGCAGACCACAAATATACCACTGTGTGGTTGTGCCTATGCTGTCTTGGTGGGATTACATGTGCAACAGATGTGTTACCTGCCCGAGGACATACCTCCGTGTATACAGTCCTGTACCTGATCTGCATCCTAACCAAAGGCACTGTGTGTTGTACCCAGCCATGGCATGTGTATCACCCACTACACTCACTGGTGTCCATTGTAGAAGGCCTGCTGACACCACTACACCCATCAGCCATGTGGCACATGGACAAACACAACACAATCTAAACAGATACTGGTGACAACAATACAACATTGTTAATTAAAGGTAGGATGCATCATGGCTGCACAGCTACACCTTCCAATACATTAGCATTTCACTTTATTTCTGACAACATGCTACACATCATTCCATTGCTGCACTGTTGTACAGTCACACAGTGCATCAGAACCATGTTAGCCTGTCCCTGCATCAATGTTATGGATGTCAGGCAGTGGCACAGGTATCATCATATGCACAGGGTGTGTTGTTGGTTTGCCAGAGGCCTAGGCTGAGCCATACAATTGACAACATGTGTGTGTGTGAGGGGGCTGAGTATTGTTATGGGCCACTGGTGATGTGTGTGCAGATATGTGGTTGTCCTGGGTTCGTTGTTTATGTGTGTGTGTCTGCATGCACACATTTACTCCATGTGGCTGCCCTATACAGGGAATTGTGGGACAGCTGCAGACTGTACCTGGCAGGGTTTGCAGTTCACCATCTCCGGCCATGGACATGGGACCTGTGCCTGGCAAGGGTGCTACAGGCAGTATCAGGTACAGAGCCAGACTGAGTACTGTCCCCCTAGTTTGACTGGCATCCACTGGATCCAGGACCCTCCTGGGACTGGCCAGGGCCACGTGATGGGTTGTGGACAGCCCCCCCACAGTGCTGGGGCTGGTACTGCTACTACGGGAGCAGCTGTGACTGTTTGGATGTCCATGGTGACCTCCAGCTGCTGGTGTTGCTGGCATAAGTCCATGTGGCCATCACAACCATCCTGCCCTGTCCTGATGCATGGACATGACATTTTGGATGAATTCCAATGTCTCACTCCACCGACTATCCATGACCTCGGTGTAATTACGGATGGCACCTGCTAGGTCACAGATGCTGTCAATTACAGAGGTGTGATGAACCCGATTTGCCCTTAGACCCTGCCTGATGTACCATTCCATTTGTGCCTGTGCCTCCATGACAGTGTGGAACATGTGTGTGGTTGAAATAGGGGTTGCACGTCTGCCAGGTGTATGCTGTCCAGCAGTTCCCCTAAAAGCACCCCTGCACATCTGCTTATGTGATATCCCAACAGACATCCAGCTATGGCTGCTGTGTCCTGACACATGTGCCATAGATACCACATTGTCCTGGCCCATGCCAACTGTAGGGCCAATGGTGATGAGGTGTGTAGAGGCAGTGCAAGTGCATGCGTGGATGGTGTGGATACGTGTGGGTTGTCAATTGGTGGCCCAGCTGCAACCTCTGATGACCCTTCCTGTGCCTCAACACACCTATCTTCATGGTCACTGTCTGTATCAGTGACATCAGATTCTCTGTGGGGGGGACCCAGCCCCACCTTGCCACCTGTGAGGGGAAAACAGGGAACAGACTGTAAGACCCATACAACACTGCTAAACAGTAAATATACACACACACACACACACACACACACACACACACACACACACACACACACACACACACACACACACACACACACACACACACACACACACACACACACACTCACACACACACACACACATACACACACACACACACACACACAAACATACACACATGCAGTCCACATACATGGCAACCCAAACACTACACCAGACAGCACCTACAGGCAGCTCCCTCAACCCCATAACACACACAATAGCAGGCGATGGTGCAGTACAGTATTACACACATACCTGTGAATACACACATGTCAGCATGTAGGACATGTGGGGCTGAACAGCATGTAGTGCAACTGTAGACAATCCCAGTTACCAACATTGTACATGGCTGTGATGTATGGCTTCTGTTTGTAGGTGATGGCCCTCCCCCTGGAACCCACTGCACCCATGTCCACAGCATTGCTGTGCATCCGTTCAGCACCCTGGCATGTACTGTGCACCATACCTCACGGGTGTGCACACCATTGCAGGATGTGTCTCTGTGTGTCAGGTGTGTTTCCATTGCTGCTCACAGCCTCTGTGTGTTCCTGGATCATGTGTGGACACATGTGTTTATTGACTGCTTGATGTGTATTCACATAAGTATCATCAGTGGTGCATGTACGAGTGGTAGATTAAAATTAGACCAACCACACAGACATTGCACTGTACCTATGGTGAGTGCAGAGACCATTATTGACCATGATTGGGCCCTGGCTGATGTTGCCTGTGGTACACAGAGGTTCATAGGTGAGTACTGTTCTGTTGGTCCTGGGGCCTACATATGCCTAGCCACAGGGGTTCCCTGCCATGCATCACCCACTAATGTTATTCCCATGTGCCCCTGTCAGGCTGTGGCACACACATGCTACCCAGGGTGTATTCCCCATTCCCTATCCAATTGGCAAGTGTTTCTGTCAAGAGGTCCAATGAGTAGCATTGCCTGACATGTATGGGTAGTCTGTTCCAGAGTGTGGTGATTCCCCAGGACAGGGCCATATCCTTCCAGTATGTTCTGTGTAATGTGTTGATTAGGTTTAGGACCCTGGAGCATGTCTTAGCAGGGGGAAAGGGATGTTGTTATATGTAGCATGTTCAACTGCTCTGTGTATGGCATAGCTGTGCATGTTGGGCAGATGTCAGCTGTGCCTGGGCAATGTGCACTGGAGTGTAGCCACAGTTGTCTGAGATGGACTGTGTATTGCATGTGTTTGAGGCTGGTAATCCCATTAGTGAGGTGTATGCTGTGTCAGAGCACATGTACAGCATGCATTATGGGTAGGTGTGTTAGATTTGTACATGGCCTACACCTTAGCTATGACATGCACAGTGAATTGCCAAGCATAACCTTAAACCATACTCACAGACATCCGTCCGCTGCCTTGTTGGTATCCCAGAGGTACCTACAATGACATGGGATAGAGTTGATGTCCGTGGCCACAGCTGTGGCATTGCTACAGGGTGGCTGCAATATTACAGTACAACAACAGCTGAAGTCCACAGTACTACAGTTTATGCATTACTGCTTATCAGTACTACACAGCAACATACCTCACATCTCACACATGCATGGTCTACCTGTCCAGATGCATACAATACCGTAGTCTACTGATATGCCCTGGAACCTTACCTGCATGCTCAATGTGTGGTGTGTGAGTAGAACCCACCTCCATGACCGTATAGGTCTGGAGCTCTTGCAGGTGGGCAGGTGCTACCAGGCTGATGAGCAGCTCCTCCACTCTGGTGAGGGGGGGATGGATGTTATGCCCCCCCGTTGCGAGGTGGTCACCCCACACAGCAGCGGCACGATGTCGTACTTGCCGGAGCAGATCACTACAATGATGGCGGACCTGTGTATAGGTTCAGCTGTGCAACCCCACCTCATTCACCCTGCGGACCACATCAGTCCACATGGCTGTTCTCTCCTGCTGGTCCATGCTTGTCCATGAGAAGAGCAGATTATAGTTGTGGACCATGCTGGTGATGAATATCTCCTCCTCAGTGGCACTGTATGTAGGGTTTCTCGGATGTGCCATACTCCCTGAAAGACATAATGATGGAAATATGTCTGAGCAACTCATATGTCAAGTTTACCATAACACAATACACATATCAGTCTCCCGCCACCATATCAGCTACAACATAATGTTCACACTACGCTACTGGTATGTGTCTGGTATGTATATCATTGGGCCATATATTGTATTGTACAACACCTTCTGCTATGTGGTTACAGACATGCTCCCTGTGGGGACACTAAAGTTGCAGGGCTGTTACAGGTATTTCACATGCATGCCATTATCACTGCCACTATGTATCCACATATGCATGTGGTAGGCCTGCCATGTGATTGCTACACATCTGCCATTCTGTAGTATTGGGGATATCTATGCATGCTGTTGGACATGTTCTGGGATTGTGTGGACTATTACAGCCCACATATGTTTCATGACAGTTACACACCAGTATATGTAGGGGCTATTTTCCAGCAGGAACACCACTCCAACCTAATGTGCACATGTTACCAGTCCACATTACATCCATGGCCCACCATGGAACCTCATTTTCTACTGTTCCATGCCCCCCCATGGAGCACACACAGACATGTGTCTGTCACCCAGGTAAGTCATGGGTATTGGGCATAGGGAGGTCCACAGTGACATGGGGTATGTGCTACATCACCTGGAGGCATGCAGTACACATACACAAAGTTCGACATGCATGTCCCTCCTGCCCAGCACACAGCCCAGGCACCTTTATATCCATGTAGATGCTGTTGTGACTGTCCATAGGTGGCCACCATGTTCCCTTTGTTCCCATGTGGGGGCTTAATGGCCTCCACATTCCAAATGTAACTACCTGCCCACAGTGTTTAACCACCACATGTGCCATATACCAGCCCTGTATGCTGCCTTGTTTGTCACCCAACCAGACCTACATACCAGTATGTGCCTAATACCCTTCACCAACATATATATACCCCACCATCCCATACAGTTGCAATGTGTTCCCAACATGGGTTACTGTGCATCCGTTCAGCACCCTGGCATGTACTGTGCACCATACCTCACGGGTGTGCACACCATTGCAGGATGTCTATCTTGCAGCCATGTACTAGTGTGTAGGTATGTTGTGTATTGATGTGTGATGTTCTCCCACACATGTCATGGCAGGGAAAATGTATTGCCATGTATATATATTTTTTATATCTACACACACACACACACACACACACACACACACACACACACACACACACACACACACACACACACACACACATACACACACACACACACACACACACACACACACACACACACACACACACACACACACACACACACACACATATATATATATATAGCTATATATATATATATATATATATATATATATATATATATATATATATATAAAACTATCTCTCTCTCTCTCTCTCTCTCTCTCTCTATATATATATATATATATATATATGTCGACATACACACACACATATATCTGTCTGTATACATATATACATACATATATATATATATATATATATATATATATATATATACATACATATATATATATATGTGTGTGTGTGTGTGTGTGTGTGTGTGTGTGTGTGTATGTATATATACATATATGCATATATGTGTAGATATCATTTTGTGTTGTTTATATACCTATATAAATATATAGCTGGCTGAGGTTCTGTACACATACACAGCTGTGAATATGTATCACACATATATGTATCTGTATGTGGTGTGCATACAAACATCTGGACCACACTCATGTACCCTATTTACTTCACAGCTGAACTGTTCTGCCTTGCTGCAGCACAGACAGGTGTCACATGTGAACACAGACTAACATTATGGGGGTATATATGGTGACAAACTTTAGATAAGCATATTATACTGCTACGGCAGTGTGGGCATGCTATGCTATACTCTAACCTGACTGTCCTGCAGGTGGCGTGGTCTCTCACCCATGTGTCTATCATGGTGATATTAACACCCCCACCAGCCGATAGCCACAGTAATTTACACAACACAGATATCATGGGTCACATCCTTGCCATTCACTGCTGGTCTACACATTTGACAGGTATGTCCCACTGCCCACAGGGACTAATACTACTGTCCAGTGCAATTGTTGAGCACAACACCATTATAGGAACATGTACTAATGGCACATATACATCCTTTCACAGTATACATCCTATTATTCTATGCCATATACTACATGCCAGTAAATGCATATCTGTTTCACATACCTGTTATGTTGTTTCCACTGTAACACAGCCCTGAGCTTTGTGAACCTTCTTGACATTTTTTTCTTCTCTCTCTCTCTCTCTCTCAGTCTCTCCAGTAGAGTGATTGAGCTGGTTTGAATAGATTGCAGCATGCTTTTGTTGGTATTGCACATGATCATGTGGTGGCCTCTGCACCAGTCAGTGTCCACCAGTTGCTAATTGCATGCAGCCTGCTGTGTAGTACTCCAGATAACCACTGTCATGGCATCCCTGTACTACAAATTGCTGCCTTCTGTGGGCATTGTCCCTTCACCTTTACAGTATGGAAGACATCCTTCCTGTGTGTGGACATCAGTGTTACAGACAGCAGGAAGCAATACCTCTTACAGCAGAACCTGCAGACACAGGCCATATCTACATTTGGGTAAGGTTCTAGACCTACAGACAGTATGAGTAGTGTTGTTGTGTGCAATATATCTTGCTGTTCTTGCAGGGTTTCTGTGTACATGGTACTATTTCATGGAATGTTGTCTGTCTGCATAGCTTTCAACTGTAGACCTATCCATATGATACCAGGGTGATTGGCTGTTAGGTTTTGTCTGTGCACCACACAGGTATTGTCCCACATATATCTGTGGCATTCTGTCTGTTGAGTGCTATCAGTACATGGCTACATCCATTCGTATTTCAATGTCGTATCCCTGCATAAGGGTATGCTTCAAGAAATCCTGTAACACCAGCAATTTCCAGAGTGTGTAACAGCAATAATGCAAATATGGCCCTATGTTCCTGCCTCTGTCCTCCACATTTATGACAGTCTTTGTCCCACTGTGATACGGGAAGGGTTGTTAGGTAATGGCCTATCATTATTTACTGCTAGCATTACTGCTATAATCCCAGTCATGTCATGGACTCTCACACCAACCGTTGGGCCATGTCCATATATATGGGGCAACAGCTGGTGAACGCATTTGTGCCCTTGTACATTCCTGAGGTAAGTGTGTGGTACACAGTGTTCCTTGCCCTTGTACAGCCTTTTATGGAGGGGTTCTATGCCATTAACCTAGGCTATGGCACCTTTCCAGTGATATAACTATTAAGACGAGGGTCATTCAGTGTGATAGTGAGGTGTTAGGTTAAGCAATATGTACAAGATACTGTGACATTAACACAAGTGCTACCTTTCCCCCTAGGGCTTGACTACAGGGTGTAATTGGAGTCTGCTGAACTACATCTGTAATTGTTGATTGTTACATATCCTGAAGGCAAACCTGTTCCTACTGTTGTACTAATTGAAGGCCTTGGCCTAGGCAGCATAATATGGTATATATACATATTGCTTGCATCTACTGTTTTGTGTGAGCCTTGCATTCATGACTGATTACATATTTCAGACCTTATGTGGTGTCAGTACTGGCATACATTATTTATAGTACAGGAATACAGGTTATTTATGTATGCATATCTGTGTGTCGTGTCATGTCCTTTGATTTGTGGGTGGGTATATGTTTAATGTCAGTATTCTCATTTCTGGGAATGATTGCCACACTACACATTTCACAGGTGACAGTTGAGGGGCTTGTGGCTGAGGGATATACTTTGCACCCAGTACTTCCACACTACTTCTACATATGTATGGCTACTGATACCTTTAGTGTGTGCATATGTGTATGTACCTATATATATATATATATATATATATATATATATATATATATATATATATATATATATATATATATATATATATATATATATATATATATATATATATATACATATATCTATATACAAGTGCTGTTTTATGATTATTTGTGAGTCATACATTAATATATATACCTACATATAGCTGTCTATCTGTCTACATTTACAGATATATCTGTCCATATGTCCATGCATGTTCGGCTCATATTTTGGCCTGTACCTCATTCACTTGGCAATTGTCATGGATGATCGCAGCACTGAAGTCAGTAACTAGCGACAACACTTTTATGTTGCAGACTTCATCTCCTTCTACATATGTGTTCTAATACATATAATTGTGTATCTAGCAACATTTTGAGTGTAACAGAGCATTAGTTGACATATATCTCCATTTGTACCCACAGTGTGGCATACTTTGTCCAGACTTCTTGCATTAACAGGTTATGTGGTGTCATATTAATACATTACCTGTACTGTTGACTGATTGTGCTGCAGGGTATGTTTGTGCAAACTTCCGGTTATGTATATCTGCCATGGTTTAGTGGTAAATCACTTTGTGTATTGAGTGCAGGATCCTGGGTTCGAGCCTTGGTGAGGCAGTTTATTTTGTTGCTGAGCAGAACAAGGGACGTTGGCTACAGAGTGATTGAGGCGCTCTTAAGCAGTTGTAAGCAAGGTTGTGCAGGTTTGCGCGGAGCTAAGCAATGCCTACACAGGTTAAGCAATTCAGCAGGTAACTGAGAAACAGACTTTAGCAGTGCTTACCCCCATGCAAACACACTTAAACACACTTACTACTGCTTATTTGTGCTTAAACCTGCTTACTACTGCATAAATACATTATGACACTGACACTTCACATGTGCATTTCATGCAGTACTCCAGTTCACATTTAAATGTTATTATGTAGGTTTTACGGCAAAAAGACGTACAAATATGTTCATATACAGCTTTCACATTGAAAATGATATGTGCTGCAGTGGGACTCGAACCGGGAATGCTGTTCATTAGGCGGGTGCTCTAACCACTACACTATTATTGTGCTGCTTCATTTGCATATATACCCATGGATCCTAGTTCCCCAAACACCCACCCCAACATGTCGCTGACACATCAGTCGTCCATTCTCCAGTTGGAAACATGGTGTATCCACACCACTACACATTGGCCACTCCCTACTCCTCTGGACCCATCCCATGGGTTGACTCAATCCAAGTATCCTCAGACATCCCAACCTTTTAGTCCACAAACATTGGTGACATGAGTGACTAACAGGACACTATTACCAATGTTTGAGTTGTCCTACCTGGGACACACATGTCTTTATTTCAAGATTAGACTCTATACTTCATTACTTCATTACTCCAGTTAACAAGACACTAAAATTAATTTATAACTAAGACTATATGATAACACACACGTTACACATGTAAACCAATGATGTATGAGTTCGGCAACATTATATTACAAATAGGACAGATTTAGTGATTGATGTTGACGTAGCCGGCAAATCACAGGAATGATTCAAATATTTCATAATGGGAAAGTCCTCACATTTTATTCTTTTGAGAACAGCACTAACTTCGAAACTAAATACACAACTCTGAATTATTGCAGATTCACCCCTTCCCTCTATATTCTCGTAACTCTAATACTATAGTACTGCAATATACAATGGAAACAAAACAACAGCTTATTTGGCCTTGGAAGTTTATATCCCAGCAGAATCGTGGAAATGTCGCAAAGACATATATATATATATATATATATATATATATATATATATATATATATATATATATATATATATATATATATATATATATATATATATATATATAGATGACAACCATTTCATGACAGTCTAAGTAAGGCCTGCACTGTTACAAATGCCATGCATTTGGCATGAAATTGAGTCGGGATATATAAGCCACAGTGCAGAGAAGGGGGTCACCGTCTTTTCTGTACTGGACTATGAATAAATGTTTATCTAACATCTGTTAACCGAGTATGCAGACTGTTCCAACGAGTCAGGACTCCATTCAGTCATGACTTGAGACTTAGAGGCCAAACAACACAACTAAACATACAGGAGAATCATACCTCTCAACCTCTTAATGCAAGAAGTCTAGCCAAAGCCAAATATAATTGGGGGTGGGGGGGTCAAAGATTGGGGCATACTGGGATCAATTCAATAGCTTTGCTTGACAGAGGCCCATTAAATTGATCAATGGGGCGATGTGAGCCGACACACCTTGTCTAGGCTTATAAATGCCCTTCAGCAGATAGCCTAGTACCTACCCATGAACCTATTACATTTATGGTTATGCACAACCTATTATTCTATCTACTGTTGAGGTTTGTAAGGGCACTTTCTTGTTATTTATGTCTGCAAAAGGAATGAATGTGGTACAGGGGATGTACTTCTACATATAGCTGTATGTATGTGTGTATACATATATATTTATAACAAACTCGCTGACCTCTACGAGGTGGTCCAATTAGAATCGGGCCATCCAACCCTGACACGCCTGGATCCATATTTCATACCCATGGTTCCTCCACCCCACTCGAGTTCCACATACACACAAACCATCCATTCTCCAGTTGCTATCCCAGCCATAACACACTTCCACACATTGCCCTCTCCCCAGCGTTAGGGACTCTACACGGTTGGTGTCTCCACCCATGTATCATCAGGCTCTCCAAACCTTTTAGTCCTTGAACATACCTGCCCTGGCTTGTGTACTAGTCGGAAGTCCAAACAACCAGCACTTTTTGAGCAGTCCCACCAGGGACTACCCTGTAATTGTTTGTAAGGTAGACTTAGGAGGTGGACAATGTTACTCCCACTGGTAGTATCCTGCCTGTGGTTTGAGAAGCAATGATTTGCTCACCCTTGCCCAGCTTGATATGACATAAGATGACAGCACAAAATAATACAGGTGTTGGTGTTGTTTTCCTTCTCATTCTTTTTGTATGCTTTATTGTCACGACGTTCATTCTTCATATATATATATATATATATATATATATATATATATATATATATATATATATTATATCTGTACATACACACACACATATATCTACATAATTATATACATTTCCTATACTGTTGTATGCCTGTGCTGGATGATGTGTTTGTGATCACAGCAGCTGAATGTGTATCCACCATGGCTTAGTGGAACTCATGTCAACTATAGTGTACAGGGTCGGGGGTTTGCAACCTGGCAGTGCAGATTATTTTGTTAATGGCCACAACAACAGTTGTTGGCTACAGGATGACTAGGGCACTGTAGAACATTTGTAGGCTGGTATGCACTTGTTTGCGCAAAGCACAGCATTACTAACCTCTGGTTGCGGCATCTTTCCCTCAGCCTCTACATTGCTTTGCCAGTGTGGTATTCGTATACCGGCAGCCAAACAGGCTTACACACGCTTGCTCCCCCATACATATGTGCAACGTCATGCATTTTGTTCACATCTGTCAACCGGGACAGTCGGACTGTATACTTGTACATTGTCAGTGGTGGCCCGGGTTGCAGAGCTCTACATTGACCCCAGCTATGTATCCCAATTAATACTGGGGTGTTCACATTCATAGAGGATAACAGACATAACATAGCTATATCCCCCATTAATCATGCTTAGTTTATGTTAAACTGTCGGTATTATCCATGCTTAGGTCAGGTTTACATGTCAGGTATGACTGTTGACAAAGGTCAGTTTAAGGTGAGGTAAGATTCCTGTTTCACAGGTCTGGGTAGGTTACATGCAGGTATTTGGGGTAGGTGTAGTTATTCCATACCTGTGTGGTACAGTAGAAGTGAATAGCTAGGGAGCAGGCAGGTAGGTAGTGGGGGTGACATTGTAATTGTCTAGTAGCCATAGGTATAATTGGATGGGGAGCAACAGGGAAGGTATGTCGGATGTTGGGATTTGTATGCGAGGCAGGACAAGAGGTGTCAGTATCACTAGTTGATGTAGTGGTATAGAGTGTGAGGTGGGGGGGTTTTGCAAGGGGGTGAGCCTGTGCTGCTCCAGGTGTGCTTGTGGTGTTCCTTCATGTGTTAGGTACATGTGTCTTGTGGGACAGCTATGATACTACATGTGGGTTGGGATTCCAGATACTGGCAATATAGTGGGGGAAGAGGGTGTCACCTACTTGTACCCATAAACATTAATAGAAATGGAACAGGGGCTGATAGGTACATGGTGTGCATGGGGCACAAAGGGGGGGTGTTAGTAGGGAGATTATCCAGGGATGTGCAGGATGGCTACAGGGAAGGTCCACAGCTGGCCATGTTGTCTACGACAACAGCTGTGCATATGCACTGCATTTGGTGTTTGCGTCAGACACTCACACCCCTGGGTGGGGGTGAGGACTACAATAATACCTTGTCATGCCTATTACATCAGCTTACATGCCTACAGTGGAGTGTTGTGACCATGTGTTCATAGGTGTTGTGTAGTGGGTTATGCAACAACACATATGGTTATCCCATACTTAGCCATGTAAACTGGACTGTGCTGGGGTGGGACCCATATCGGGAATGGCTACCGTTAGGCATAAGCATGCCTGTTGACTGTACAGAATCAGCGGCCTGTCCAGAGTTTGCTTCATACTATTGGTGTGTTCCTCTTACAATCTGCACCTGTCTGGCAAATACCTGGGAAATGACACCATTAAATACAGACAAGTAATTGGGTTTAGGACCCCACATCCTTCAGCCGAGTCATGCTAATGCATAACCTATTATTCTATCAGCTTTCTAAGGTTGTAAGTGGAATATGTGCTTTCTGTCCCTATTTTTGCCCCAACGGTTTAGCTTCTGTCCAGTGATTTTGCTCTTAGGGGTTGAGAGGTATGGGCATAAGCTCTGCCCAATTCACAACATTACTTACATCGTAGCATTGTCGCCTCACAGTAAGACATTGTCCTGCTCGATTCTCAGCGAGAGCGTCTTCTGTGTGGAGGCATGCGTGAATGGGCGTACCTTTGTTGAAGGTTGTGCATCAGGGCCGGCAACTCGGCAAGTAAAAATCTACTGCCAATCATTAGCAGACCGGAGTTCCACTGTGGCGACCCCTAACTGGGAAAAGCTGAAAGACACAACTTACATCCCCGGGGTGGTCCTAATACAACTGCGCCAGCCAACACCTGAATGCCTAGGCCTATAATTGCATACCCATAGTTCCCCCACCTGCCCCTCCTCTACAGCACTCATCCTTACTGTGGGTGCAGGTGGGGTCTAACCACACCACTACACACTGCTCACCCTCCACATGTCAGGACCCATGTCATATGTTGTGTCGACCCATGGGTCATCAGGCTTGCACAACCTACTGGTCCGTGTACATATACAGCCTGGTTGGATAAATCATTACAGGGACTGACTCCAATGATCATTAATTTTTGGGGTGTCCCACAAGGGACATTGATGTCTTTGTTTCAAGATTAGACTAGGCAGGTCTCTCCCACTGGTAGTATCCTGCCTGTGGTCTGGGAAGCAGTGCTGTGTTTACTTGTATCATGTGTTTGTATGTTCACCTGTCAAGGTGGGGGTGGTTGATGCTACATGTTACACATTTGTCGATTGGACCCCTCACCCCCATATGCACGGCCTGTGAACATATGTAATTCGTAACTGCTGTATCATATCCTAGCTATTTACATGTGTATATTTACACACACACACACACACACACACACACATATATATATATATATATATATATATATATATATATATATATATATATATATACAGATATATCTGTATATGTATGCATACATGTATATATTTATAAATTGCTGTCTATATATATCTAACAACATATGGGTGTATGGGTGTCTGCATATGTATATATCTATATGTGGGTATGTATATGTCTTCTGTCTCTGTATGTATACATTTGTATTACGGAGAGGGAGAGGTATATCTTCATGTAGCTATGGGTAGATATACACACACATTCCTCTACATATATAAATCTACATCTGGTTATTCCATTCTTTGCCATGTAGATTAGACTTTGCTGCAGTGGGACTCATAGCGGGTATGGCTGCTTGTTGGGCGATGCCTCTGCCCAATGAACACTTTTGCTCACATCCCTAGGGCTGTCCATATAGACCCACATTAGCCAACACCTGCACACCTAGACCCATAACTAGCTACCCATAGTTCTCCCACCCACACCTCCTCTACAGCACCCATCCTTAATCTGGATGCAGGTCGGGTCTGAACACACCACTACACGCTGTACACGCTGCCCACTTTCCACTTCATGGGACCCATGTCGTACGTGGTCTCGACCCATGGGTCATCAGGTTTTCCCACCCTTGTATTCTGGGTATATACACACCTCAGCCAGAATGGTTGTCGCATCGGCTTCCTTTGGTTGTATGTCAATTTTTGGGGCCTCCCACAAGGGACGCTCCTGTCTGTGTCCCAAGATTAGATTTCATGGGTGCACTCTGTACTCCCCCCGGTTGTATCCTGCCTGTGGTCTGGGGAGCAGTGGACCATTTACATTGTTTGTGGGTTTGTGTGTATGTTTCCTCTGTCCAGCTGGGGGGGGGAGGTCATGCTACGTGTTACATGTTTCTTGCTTGGGCCCCTCACTTCCAGTGGCATAGCCTGTGAACATATGTCATTCTTGTGTGCTGTTTCCTATCATAGCTGTATATCTGTGTATATCTACTCACACACACACACACACACATATATATATATATATATATATATATATATATATATATATATATATATATATATATATATATATATATATATATATATATATATATGTCTGCATACATTTTATATATATATATAGATATATATACACACACACATATATGTGTATATATATATATATATATATATGTATATATCTGCATCTAAATCCATGTGGGTATATGGGATGTATGGCCTTAATCTCCCTTATCTATTGCTATGATGGCTTAGTGGTTAACTACTGTGACTATAGTGTACAGGGCCCTGGGTATGAGCCTTGCTGAGGCAGTTTATTTTGTTGCTGGCCGGAACTTGGGCCGTTGGATCCAGAGTGATTAAGGCACTTTATAGCAGTTGTAAGCGGGTTTGTGCGATGATAAGCACTGCTAACCTCTGGTTACAGTTTCTTACACTCATTAGTTTCTACTTTGCTTACTCTGTGTGGGCAATGCTTACCTCCGCGCAAGCGCACTTGGACATGCTTACCGCTGCTTAATTGTGCTTAGACCTGCGGACATGTGCCTTATTCATTATGACACTAGCACTTCACATGTGCATTTCATGCAGTACTCCAGTTCACACTTTATCGTTATTATGTAGGTTATACGGCAAAATAATGTAAAATTATGGTCATATACAGATTTCCCATGGAAAATAATTTGTTCTGCAGTGGGACTCGATCCGGGAATGCCTGTTTGTTAGGCGGATGCTGTAACCACTCCACTATTGTTGTGCTGCTTCATTTGCATATATATTCCTTGTTATCCTCTTCAGGCTTTTCAGCTGCTTTAATCGTAGCTAGGCGATGGGCAAACCCGCGCACCAACAGTTAGCTGTACTTGGGGTTTTAAAACACATCAATAATAGGGATTCTTCATTTTATTTGACTGTACTGTTGCTGTTGAACACATGGGGACTGCTGGTGTGGATATGCAGACACTTGTGAGCTGTCTCACTCATTTATTTACACATTCTTCTATTCTACTTTGCAGGGACGTGTAGGTGCTTAATAGGTGAAACAAATCCCTTATATGCTTGGGTTTTGTTTATAAAATGCCTTGTTTGTTGTTTTGCACATGAATTTCACCTGTCTAACTTGGAATTGGTTACATATGTACAAATTCTCATATTTTTATATAGATTTTTATTTATATTTATACATAGATTTTAATATTTTATGATGATTTTATATATGCTTTTGTGATGTATGGTTTAATTAGGGTGTTGACATCTGCTCATCTATTTTTATACTTCTATTTTTATACTTATTTATATCTATATGTTTGTATATTCATTTCATTTTAAGGATTTCTTGCTTTGTCAGAGGTTTTAATTAATTGAGGAAGTGATGTCATAGATCTTTTATATTTAAAAACAGTAATTTCCTTGTAATTAATTGCATCTGATGAAGTTCCTGTTTATGTTACTCGGAACGAAAGTGCTTATACTTGTCTACTTGTTGGCTTGAATAAAAGAAGAATTTTGGAATGTAACGTGTCGGCTTGAATTTAAGCACTTATTTGGACTATTCTTGGTTCTACCAGCTCTTATTGCCTGCAGTCTGCCTGTGTGACACATTTCTTTGTTATTTGTGCTTGTTTTCTTCATTTATTAGTTAGGCTGATGGGTCTATAATTTCTCGGATAGGCGGATGCTCCATCTTTGTGTAAAGGGATGACAGTGGCTGTCTTCCAATCAGCTGGGATGAAGCCGGTACTCAGGCTTTGGTTGAATAGGGCAGCTAATGGTGCTGCAAGTTCCTGCCTGAGGTCACGTAGGATGAATCCTGGTATGTTATCGGGTCCCATGGTGGCTGTATTTTTTGCCTTTAAGAGAG
Source organism: Protopterus annectens (assembly GCF_019279795.1). NCBI lineage: Eukaryota > Metazoa > Chordata > Ceratodontiformes > Protopteridae > Protopterus > Protopterus annectens. Next base: position 1,414,701,506 of record NC_056729.1, on the reverse strand, counting down.
CAGTGATGACCTGTTCCCTGGATATAAGGGAAAGGGGGCAGGTACTGGGGATGTCCTGATTTACTGATGGGGGGACAAGAGGGGTGAGGTTTTCATTGAATCTGTCAGCCAACAAGTTTGCTATATCTATGGCATTTGTATATGTGGTGTCCTTGACCACCAGTTCTGAACAGATCTGGATGCTTCCTTTGAGGTTGCAGACATATGTGAAGAAGGCCTTATGATTGTCTCTAGCAGATGTGGCCAATTTGGACTCGAAGTTTGCTTTGGAGGATTTCACTAATGCTCTTATTTGCTTGTTCAGGCTAAGGAGACATTGCTTCCAATTGGGCACCTGCTCCTTCTTGGTCTTGGACAGCAATGTTTTCCTTTTGTTATAGTTTATTTATTATAAATGTTCACCAGACAGATTTACTCTTCCTTGTGGAGGATGATTTAGTCATGTTGAGTATTCCTGATTCCATGCATCTATATAAATGCTCGTATAGTGCTTTGGTGTAGTTTTGGATACTGGTGCTAGTTCCTATAGAGGGGGAGGGGACTGTGAAGTTGTTTATACCATCCCTCAGGAGGCTGTAATCAGCTTTGGAGAAGTTTTTATGTCTGATCCTAGCTAAAGGCAGGTTGGGGAAGATGGTGACTTCGAAAGTGACCCTTTTAAAGTCGGATCTTACCAGGGAGGATGATACTATAGGGATGCTGCAGTGGTTACTCATGTTGGTTAATACCAAGTCCAAGATATTATCACCTCTTGTGGGTGTATCAACTAGCTGTTCCAAGACATTTACATTGACAAAATCGAGGAATCTCTGGGCATTTGTGTTCTGGCATGAGTAGTTCTTCCAGTATATGTTTGGGAAGTTAAAGTCACCCAGGATCAGGGTAAAGGATTGAGTCTCGATAGATTCAAACATGTCCAAATAGGCGGATTGGGCATCTTGAGTCAGATTTGGGGGCCGGTAGCTAGATATGATTTGAATAGGGGTATTGTCAATGGTTAACTGCACCTGGAGTGTCTCCTGTGCATCATACTGTTTGCCCAGCTTGGAGGTGTGTATGCCTTTAATGTATATTGAAACTCCTCCTGCTTTGGCTTTACTGCCCACAGTTTGGGTTGAATGTATGATAGGATGAGAAACCAGGTAAGGCTGGGGTAGTCTCCACAGCTTTGAACCAGGATTCTGTGACTGCACAGATGTCTGATTTTCCAGGTTAAGAATGCTTGCAATGAGTGCAGTTTCATGTTTAGATAGACTCCTAGCATTTAGCAGCATGACCTTTAATTTGCGTTTTGTTGAAATTTTTATGTTAGTTTTATCAGCCTCAGGACTGTTTCTAACAAAGGCACTATGAAGGAGGCAAGACCCTTTGCCAGAAGCCTGAAGCCCAGGTGAGACAGATGCAGGCCATCTCTGGCAAAGCATTGTGGTCTGTCGATCATATCTTCCCAAACTGTTAGGTAATGGATCCCCCTGGAATGACACCAGAAACAAAATCACTTGTTAAAGTCAATCATTTTCTGTTTGTATTGAGGCATAATTCTGGGTGATGGCAGAATGCTGCTTAAGGCTAGGGACATACCTGCCTGGAACACATAATCAGTGAGCTCAATCATGTCTCTCTTCATATAGTCCAGAGAGGTACGTCTCAAGTCATTCACACCAACATGGACTATGACAGTGTCATAACAGTACCTGTTGTTGAGAGACTTGAGTGTGTATGTGATGTGGCGGATCCTGGCACCTGACAGACAACTAACCGTGACTTTCTTCTTATCCAGCCTGGTGAGAGGCACATCTGTGTATCTCACAATGGAGTCTCCCATGATTAATATGTTGGGTTTATGGTGAAGCCTTAGTGGCTGTGAGACACGGGTGTGTGGACTATGCATGGTATGTGTTGTGGAGGGCTGAGGAGATTGCATGTGTTTTTGCCTCGGATGTCTCCTTTGTTTGGGTATGTTTATGTGGAGGACCACAAGTAGGTCGCAGTCTACTTGTGATCCCAGATCTCTTACCACTTCATAGATATATAGGGATGGTATTGTTGATAATTTTAGTGTGAAGGGACATTGTTTTTACAAAAGGGAATGATGCTGCATTTCTTTGCATTTAGTTTGAGACCATGACTATGACACTAGTCATTGGTCTGCATAAGACCCTTCTGAAGTATATTGATATCATATGGGGATTTGATTACTGCACCTAGTTTGCAGTCATCTTCAGATTTGGTCAGCCACAGCCCCTTAGTTTTGGCCTGAACTTCTGAGAAATACATACCAAATGGTAGGGGGCCCTGCACTGACCCTTGTGCACCCCGCTGGTGTGTAACTAGTTTGTAAGCCATGTGGCAGCTCATCTTACAACAGAGAGGTTTACATTCCATTTGCTAAGTTTGTTGGTAATGCCTGAGTGTGGGATTGTGTCAAAGCCCTTGGCCAAACCGAGGTATATAATACATTACAAATTGTCTGTTCCCAGAAGTGTAATGACTGTGAACTGCAATGAGCACCTAATATCAGGTTGTTGTTGCACGATAAAATTCTTTTGAGATTTTTTCCTATATTAACTAGTAAACCTTATACTAAACCTGTCTGAATCTGTAATAAGCCATGAACTGTGACATTTTTGGGAATGTAAGTTTTTAACGGGAGCTGGGAGTTTCACTTGGGAATAAAAGGACTTACCATCCTCTTGCAGATAAAGGACTAGCTAAAAGAAGCCACCTATAGAAAAATGGATGCAAATCAAGAAGTAAAATGTGCATCCAGTTGGAGAACACCAAATATAGCCAAGCAGAAATAAGATTAACACTAGCCAGTAATACCATCTGCTCCTCCCTCTCCCTTTGTGGAAACCTATAAATAACAGCAAGACTTAAGCCACATTTTATATGGATACAAAAATTAGTTATAAGGGGTATTGAAGACAAGGAGTAATGGAGTGAAAAGTTTCAAATAGCTGAAGATATACTGAAACACTTGACAAGACCAGAAAAGGTTTGAACATTCTGTTCTTGAACCTGGAGAATTTTGGTAGTGCAGTGGCAATAAACTTATGTACCAGTGTGAAGACTGAGAGCAGAATGTTGATATATATATATATATATATATATATATATATATATATATATATATATATATATATATATATATATATATATATATATATATATATATATATATATATATATATATATATAAAACAATCTTTTCTCATCAGCTTTATTTCTAGACCTGTCAAAGGCCTTTGACATGGTTAACCATAATATACTTCTTGACAAACTAAATCTCTATTCACTTGGCTCACATACTCTCCAATGGTTCAGGAGTTACCTCCAACATAGGCAACAAGCAGTGCTTTGGGACAACAACCTATCCTCCTTACTCCCAGTAAACATTGGGGTTCCACAAGGATCAATCCTAGGTCCCCTTCTTTTCTCATTATTTATCAATGACCTTCACTTGAATATACCCCAAGCCATCTGCATTCAATATGCTGATGACTCAACTCTTATTTGTGCTGCCAATAATGTTTCCTCCCTCCAGTCCCTCACCCAAACAGTCTTCCATAATGTTGAAAAGTGGTTTATGGAACTCTCCCTCCTTCTTAATCCCAAAAAAACAAAACTTCTTCTCTTTACCCTACACACAAATCACCGACACCTTTCTTCACTATCTCCTCTAACAATGCTACCTGTATTAGTCCAGATATGTCCACTGCTTTTAGGTGTAACAATTGACAATCATCTTAATTTTGATGACCACATTAACAACACCATTAAATCAGTTAATAAAAAATCGGTACTCTCTACAGAATTAAACCCTTTCTTACCCTTCTGCTAGAAAAACTGTGGCCCAGAGCCACCTGATCTCCACCCTTTTCTATGCCTCTGCTATATATACAAACCTGTCTAAAAACAACATCACCAAACTTTCTACCTGCTACAATAGTATTACTAGATTCATTACTGCTACCCTTTTAGAACCCACCACTGTATTAACCTCAAGCAACTAGATTGGTTAGAACTCGACAACCACTTACTCTATCAACAATTAATAATCATTCATAAGACCCTCTTTTTCCCAGACGCTACCCCTAGCCTTACAAAACTGATTTCACCTTATAAAAACCTAGCCACACTACGGTCGGCTAATAAACTCCTTGTAGCCTTAACCAAATCAAAGAATAAAGCTGGAGACTCATTATTTTCAAATGCTGTAGGGAAAATCTGGAATCAACTACCTCAGGAAATAGCAAACCTAGACTCTACATTCCTTTTCAAGAAACATATCAAAGAACATCTAAAAACTCAATGGCTATGTCCTTGTACTAATCCTGACTGAAATTACTTCTGAATTACTCACAACTTCCCCCTTTCATTTACTCCTAACTTTCCCACTATAAAACTAACTTTTATTGTAGACAGACTTATCTTTAGATTGCCTCTAACATCTTTTTTTCTCTTTCTCTCTAGCACATATTGAATGTTGTTTAGTATCTAACTGTATGTGTTCCTTAGTCCATGACTGTTAAACAACTATTTCTCTGACAGATTATGGTTCTGCTTTTTTGGCTTTATTATTGTTAAATTCATATAAATGTACAACTTTGTACCTATTTTATGTTGCTTATTATGTTTTATTGTTAATGATTGTTTTAATTCTTGTAATTCTTGTAATTGGAGCTTTTCTCCCCGGGCCTCTACTGAAAACGGATATTTGTCCAGCTAGACTAGCCCGGTCACCAAATGTAAAATAAATAAAATAAAATAAAAAAAAATAAAATAAAAAATATATATATATATATATATATATATATAATTTTATTGTATATATATACATATATATATATATATATATATATATATATATATATATATATATATATATATATATATGTTGTAAGCCTAATTAGTGTTCCGGATACATATTTGCTGTATCCAGGACTGTTTGTAAGCTTCTGAGCCCCCCAAGCCTTTCTGTGTTGGAGGAAGCCTTCTAGCTTATCAGTGGGAGTGGTAAGCATTAGGTAACCTGTCTACCACATAAGGAGTGGTTCTGGCCCAGAATTTGTAGTTATTGGCCGTTTGGGCGGTCTTCCATCTCTCTCAACTTTCTGATTTGAAGGCCTGCATTTGCAGTTGTTTCTGTCCTGTAACTCCTGGGCCCATCTCATTTGCTCACTCAAAAAAAAAAAAAAAAAAAAAATGTTATCTGCTTTTACTGTATTTGTGTTTCTTCCTACTTTATTTTGCTTTTGCGTCATCTCAAAAGTACTCAATTGTATTTAGTACTGCTTGGTGTAACTCATTCTAAGCCTTTTAGTTTAAGCACTTGGGCTTCAGACCAGTTGTATTACATTAAGATGGTTTGTGGTCTGCACTGTAGTGGCAGAACAGGTAGCTTACATCCTTCTAAGTTGGGAACTGCTGATTGAGGGCTCAGTGTCTGTTATTCTAAAAGTGTACTAATTCTGGTTTAAGCACTTGGGCTTCAGGCCAGTTATTTTACATTAAGAGGGTTCGTGGTCTGCACTCTTGTGGGAGGAGAGGCTGAACTCTGCCCTTCTGAGCTGGGAATTTCTGGTTAAAGGCTTATAGTGCCTGCATATTTGAACTGTTTCTTACTGAAATTGGTACACCTTGTTTGCTGTAGTATAGACTAGATCCAGGCCTGCTGAATCTAGCTTTGTTTGTATGCTTGTTGTTTGTTTGCTTGTTATTTCCCTGAAACGCTAATTCCACCTAAAACGCAGCTTTTCAGCGCTTCTGTGGATCCCTAGTGATATCTGCATTGCTTACTGTACTTATTTCCTTGTTTCACTTGAAAGAAAGTTACTGTTTGTTGTTTTTGCTTTTAAGTTACCTGTAACACATTGCATTTAAGTTACCTGGCACTTGCTCACTAAAGCAATTATATGTCAGCACTAAAAAAATAAAAGCACTACACCCTCACAAACTCCCCTTGAGTACCTTGTTCCCCATTGGCCCTTTTTTTCAATTATAAAGGAATTCCCAATACTATTCTAGCATGTCCAAAGGTCAGTTGTCAATCTCCTCTCCGGTCCAGCTGGTGAATCTGGGAATCTTGAGGCAATGTTACAACTGCCTCATGTACACAGACAACCCTCTCCTCCTCCCAACAAATTCCAACACATGTGAGAGATGCAACCATATAGCCAAACTGGAGGCTAAGCTCTCTCAACTCAGTACTGGCATAACCAGTCAGGAGGAGAAGGAAACCACACTCACTTCCAGTCTCACATAGACCTACCACGACAGCAAACCAAACACATAAACACACAAAAACATACTCGAAGGCTCTAAATAAAAATCTGCTTAAGCAGCAGAGACCTCCAAAGCAGACACCCAAGCAACCGCTACTCCAAAACAAAACACGTGCAACACATAGCTCACAAAGCCAGTGTGCCGAACAGTCACAGCCCTTAAGGCTAAACAACACACCTGATACACTTGTAATAGGTGACTCTATCGTCAGGCACACTGACGTCCCGCTCACCAGGCTGAACAAGGAGGAGGTCACGGTGAGCTGCCTGTCGGGTGCTAGGATCCGCCACATAACACAAGCACTCAGGTCACCAAGGCGAGTACAAATATGACTCAGTCATTGTCCATGCTGGTGTGAATGACCTGAGATGTACCTCCCTGGACTACATGAAAAGAGACATAGAGGAGCTCTCTGAGCATGTAGCCCAGGCTGGTATGACCCTGGCCTTGAGTAGCATCTTACCCTCACCAAGAATGATGCCACAATATGAAGACAAGATGATCAATTTCAACAATTGGCTTAAGTATTGGTGTCATTCAAAGGGGATCCAATGCCTGTCAGCCTGGGATGACATGCTCGACAAGCCACGATGCTTCGCTAGGGACGGCTTGCACCTGTCACCCCTGGGCTTTCGGATATTGGCAAAGGCTCTTGCTACGCCCATAGTGCCTTTTTTAGGCAAGGCTCAAAAGACAAATCCACCTCCATAGGTATCACAAGGGATAAGAAACTAAGAGTAATGCTACTCAACCCCAGAAGTCTAAACCTCAAGATGCCCACACTCGAAATTCTCCTTAGCATGGAGAACATCGATATCTGTGCAGTAACAGAAACCTGGTTCAAGGCTCCCGAGAGCACCCCAGCGCTACCATGTTATACCTCATACCATGCTTTTTGGCCCCAAAACTTGGACCGAACCACAAAAGGAGGGGGAGTATCAATATTCGTCAAAGATACCCACACCTCCAGGTTGGTGGCACAGCACGAAGCATCAGAGACTATCCATGTGCAACTAACAGTGGGTAAAACTCCCTTCCAGTTTATAGCCTGCTACAGACCACCCTCCCAAACCCAGGAACCCCACTCGGCCTTCCTGAGAACACTAGAAAATATGAAGGTCTCTCCAAACACCATTATATTGGGCGACTTCAACTACCCAAACATAGACTGGGAGCATTACTCTAGCTCCAACACCCTAGCCCAAAGGTTCCCAGAATTTATAAATGCAAATGCTATGGAACAACTTGTTACCACTCCCACAAGAGGGGAAAACATACTGGACCTGATCATCACCAACATGGGGACTCTATGCTCCAGACCAGAAGTGTATCCCTCACTGGTAAGATCAGACCATAAACTAATCTCACTGGATATTCACATCCCGACCCCACCCCCTGCCCAGAAAACCACAGTGAAAAACTTCTCTAAAGCAAATTTCACACTCCTCAAAACCGAGGTGGAATCCTTCAAAGCCCCCGGGCCTGTGGAAAATATGGCCCAGACCGCAGAATCCTTTATAAACGCATTCTATGAACACCTTCAGGAATGCATGGATCATGCAATCCCAAACAAAACCAAGACCCAATCCTCCAAAGGCAGACGTCCTGTCTGGTGGACCCAGCCATAAACAAACTATACAATAGAAGGAGGAAGCTACTACATGATAGAGCAAAATCCCAAAAAGGGAAGGCATCTCTGATCAGTATTAGTAAAAAACTACGGGCACTCATAAAATCGTCTAAGGCCAGCTTAGAGAGAAAAATTGCACAGGACACTAAGGATAATCACAAGGCTTTCTTTAGTTATGTTAGAAACCTGGGTGGGAATTCCCAGATATGCTCAGAATTAGTCCAAAATGACAAAAAATACACCGAACCCACAGACATTGCCAACATCCTAGCTGACAGGTTCAGTGCAAACTCCCCCACCAAAAGGGCAAATATCTATCCTAGCAGAGTGCTGCCCCCCTGACATCTCAGATGCTCAGGTAAGAGCCTCCCTCTCCAACGCAAAAAACACAGCATCAATGGGACCAGACATTGTCCCGGGCTGTGTCCTACATGAACTCCAAGAAGAGCTTAACCCAAACATAAAACTACTGTTCAATCTCAGCCTTACTACAGGATATGTACCCAAAGAGTGGTGTACAGCAACAGTGGTCCCTCTCCACAAAGGTGGTGCCTCAACGGATCCTGGAAACTATTGCCCCATAAGCCTGACTAGCTTGGTCTGCAAAGCTATGGAAAGGATCATCATGGACCTCATAAATAAAGATATTGGGGACCTACAGACACTGGATCCTACCCAGTTTGGCTTTGTTAAGGGCAGATCCTGCCTCTTAAACCTGGTCAATTTCTTTGAAACAGTCACCAAGGCCATTGACGAGGGGAAGGTGGTCCACACAGCCTACCTGGATCTCGCAAAAGTCTTCGATACAATACCCCACTCGGGCATTATAGATAAGCTCACCAGCTTAAATATAAACCCCTATGTCACTAGATGGGTTGCAAACTGGCTCAAGGACAGAACCCACACAGAAGGACTGTGGCTGACCAAGTTCGCAGATGACTGCAAACTGGGCACCATAATCGACTCTCCAGCCAACACAAGCATCCTCCAAAAGGGCCTCATAGAAACAGACAACTGGTGCCAGAGCCATGGCCTCAAGCTAAACGCCAAAAAGTGTATAGTCATCCCCTTTGGCAAAAACAAAGTGCCCACAAATTACCACATAGGTGGTAACCCACTAAGTACAGAAGAAGTAATTAGGAACCTGGGGACCCAAGTTGATAGCAATCTCTCATTTGACAACCACGTGACCAAAGTGGTTAGAAAAACATTTTATATAGCCCATCTAGATCAGGGGAGGTCATCGTGCCTCTTTACTCATCCCTCATCAGGCCCATAATTGAGTACAATGCCCCTTTTGGGATGTACCTTACCAGACACCTGCAGCAACTGGAAAGACCCCAAAAGTACCTCACCAAGAGGATCAAAGGGCTCAAACAGATGCCATATGCTGCCCGGTTAAAGAAACTCCAGCTCTACTCAGTGGCATACCGCGTGCTCAGAGGCGATCTGTGCCTGACGTATAAAGCCATGTCCAACCCGGAATTAATGGACATGCTGCACCTCAAAAAATCCAAATCCCATTGAGCTACGTGCTCAAGAGACTTGAACCTCAGCACTGAAATAAATAGGACATGCTGGAGGGACAGATTCATAACCCAGAGGCTCCCTTCACCCTGGAATAAAATCCCAGTCCAGGTTAGGCAGAATCCCTCATTGACTCTCTTCAAGAGGAATCTTGATGAGTGGATGGGAGATCGTAGGTTTACCCCGGGTATCACTTCTCTGTCACTGTTTGACAGAGGCACAGTATACTAACCTCGAAAAAGGGCATAGCAAAATTAATTTAAAATGGGTGGCGAAAGCCAAACACACTCTGGCTAGGCTTATAAATACCCTAGGGCAGATAGCCTAGTATGAACCTATGAACCTATGAACCTATATATATATATATATATATATATATATATATATATATATATATAGGTTCACTTTATAATTTCAAAATACTGAAATACCGAATTTCAGTATTTCGAAATCATAAAGTCGAAGACTCAAAATCGCAAAAGTGCATAATCGTGAATTTGAATATCTTGAATTTGCGGTTATGGCTTATGGTACGTGGTGTGCGGTGTTGGGAGTGTATCGTGGTTCGTGTCATGTATGGATGTAGGTGCAATTGAAGGTAAGTGAGTATTTTGTAAGGGTTTTGTGTGGGAGTTTGAGTGTGTCTGAATGTGTGTAAGTGTTGGATGTGTTGATGTATGTATATGTGTGATGTTTGTGTGTGTGCCATGGACTGTGAAATGTGTGGGTGTGTGTTTCCTTTTTGTGTCTGTGCAATCTCGGAGTTAGTATATATAAGTAGGGGGTGGGGGTACAGCCCCCCACATGGGGGGGTGGTGCAGGGAGGCTTGCCTCCCTGCTTACATGTAGTGTAGGTTTGTTTGTGTTTTTGTGTTTGTGTGTGTTTTGTTTGTTGTAGTGTGGGTTGGACGATGTATGTGTTGTGTGGTGTATGGTGTGTATGTGTTCGTGATTGTGTGTTTCGTGATTGTGTGCTATTGGGATTATGGACGTTCGACTTTATGATTTCTAAATACTGAAATTCGGTATTTCAATATTTCAAAATGATAAAGTTAATCCACACACACACACACACACACACACACACACACACACACACACACACACACACACACACACACACACAGATATATATATATATATATAGCAATGTCATACGGTCGAGACCACACTAGCAGTGATTTCCTATGGAAAACAGTGATTGGAGAGAGAAAATTATAAAACAATGATGTCAGCTCTCATCCACTTACAGTTCATGTAGGTTAACCATTTATGCTTCATGTATGTTTTGCTTTATGACTATCTGACAAATATATCCTTTATGATTAATCATAAGTAGAATTCTTAGTTTAGTTCTATTATAAATATTCGATGCACATAATTCCTTTTATGGCTGTGTTGAGATTTTGTGTGTGTGTGTGTGTGTGAGTGTGTGTGTGTGTGTGTGTGTGTGTGTGTGTGTGTGTGTGTGTGTGTGTGTGTGTGTGTGTGTAGAAGTATCTGTATCACACTGTAGCTATCTCAGCTTTTTTTCTAATAAAATTTTAGGTTTTACATAGGTAGGCAGCAATTTACCTTAAAGTTTTACTAAATCTAATAGTTCTCTGATTTATTGGAATGGTACTCATCCTTCAATTGAGATGTTAAACTGAGGTCCCATCTGCTTGAGATGGTGATAGCTCAGGTAATTGTAAAAGACCCCATCGCACCAATCAAAAAGAGTAGAGGAATTGTCTTGATACCCTGGCCAAACTTCACTAGTCTTATAAATACCAACTCTGGTCTCTCCTGAAAAGAGATTACCAGCCTATTGGGACTAACTCAATCAACAAAGGATAAATAAAAAAATAAATATACAATGGGTGAATTCAATAAAGCCTACATGGAGCGATTCTCCGAGTAGACATAGTGTTACAGCACGAATACTGAACATGGCTGCTGAGCAATCCGGGAAAGGAGCATGCATGGGCGTGCAGACACGGAGGTGTCCACGGAATGCAAATCACTTCATAAGCTGGTGAAAACCATGCAAATGAGGATGATTTGTGATTCAACAAGCAGAAAGGTACCCATGTAGGTGCTGTGTTGGTGTAGGGAATGTACGCAGATAGAAACCATGTACTGGACTATAAATTTTAAACAGGGGCTGTAAAAGCCTAAAAAAGGCGGATATGGTACCGTAGGCATGCCAATGGCCAAAACTATGGCCAGTGAGCCCAGAAAGCAATGTAAATCATTAAAAATAATAGTTTTTTAACACATATATTACGTTTGCACAGCACTAAGTGACACACAAACATGCCATTATGGAAAATAATTAAAAAGTGTAAAAAGTATAAAGTAGACATTTGTAAATATATTGCATTATACTGCCCAGCATGCAGAGTATTACAATGGCAGGTGTCAGTGGTTGCTATGGAGGCAAGCTCTGGAGTAGAGAAGTATCCAGGGTATACTCAATTAGTTGTATGTAAATGTGCTGGGGTTACTGAATAGAAAAAAGGGCTATGTTGTCCACAGATACAACCCGTGGTAAGACTAGAATCATGTAAGGAGTGGTAGAACAGGTAGCTGACATCAAAAGGGGGTGTGCCACGGTTTGTTAAAGCAGATTGGAGCTCAGCTGTGCCTGTTTGCATTCAGCTAAGCACAGCTAACCAGGGGTGTGTGTCTGATGCTGCTGAGCATGTTTTAGCAAGTTTAAGAAAAGCTGAGCATGCCCATGGCTGAGGAGTGTCAAAACTGCTGAGCATTGTTTACACTAGTGCTGCACTGCTTAGCTGTGAAAGAAATTGGAAAAAAATAGCCTGGGAAAGCTAATCAAGTAAAAATGACTCATAAGCCATGATCAACAGACACTGGCCCACTCAAACCCCCAATGATATACCTATCAGGTGGAATGCAGCATAATGAGCCAATCACACAGGCTGCAACTGCAGCACACCACAATAAACTATGCATACACCCTACAATCTGATTTTCCTACATACTCTGCACCATTGGAGTACACACTTCGGAATTTTAACTGACAAAATACTAGGCCAGGGCTCTGCAATCTGCAGCTCTGGAGCCACATGTGTCTTTTCCACCCCTCAGCAGTGGCTTCCTGTAGCTTTGAAAAATAATGGCCACTCTACCACACAACACGCACATACACACACACACACACACACACACACACACACACACACACACACACACACACACACACACACACACACGCACACACACACACACACACACACACACACAAACACGCACGCACACACACACACACACACACACACACACACACACACACACACACACACACACACACACACACACACACACACACACTGATAGCGATTGAGCAATGGACTTTAAATATTGCTCTTATAAACTTAGAAACTTGCTAGAATAACATGATTTCTGTTGCCATGAATTCCACACACACAGAGAGCAATCAAGCAATCCCCTAGCAGCAGCAGCATCTCCTGAAAGGTTTCCATACCTCTTAAAGTCTTACAACAAGAAATCTGGACAGAGCCACAAATAAAGGGGAACAAAGGAACAAAAATAGGGATGGACTTTAAATATTGCTCTTATAAACTTATAAACTTGCTAGAATAACATGGTTTCTATTAACATGCATTTGCCACACACACACACACACACACACACACACACACACACACACACACACACACACACACACACACACACACACACACACACACACAGTTACCTCTCAACTGTGCAGATTTTCACAGAATGTCCTGACTTTTGCCTCCTATTTTTGGTCTGTTTTTCATAAAATTGTGGTTTTCTGGCAAATCATTGATGGCTGAAGTCAGAAAAAATAGAGAGACATTTGAGTTTCAGACTTCATGCCCTTCAGAAAATTCATGCTAATGCAATATTCTATCAACTTTCTAAGTTTGAAAGAGCAACATTCAAAAAGTGTCCCTATTTTTGGGCCTTTGTGCCCCACTATTTATGGATTTGTCCAGATTTCTTGTTCTAAGAGGTTGAGAGAAATTACACACACACACACACACACACACACACACACACACACACACACACACACACACACACACACACACACACGCACAAACTGAGAGCGCTTGAACAATCTCAACAAAGGAACTAAAATAGGGACGGATTTTAAATATTGCTCTTATAAACTTGATTCTTTTATATTTAGGATAACTATATATAAAACTTTATATGCTGTGTTATCTTCATTTCAGGGGTCAAATAGGTTTTGTGGCTCTTGATAAATTTTATTTGGTGGGAGAGGGGCCAAAATGGCTCTTTTGATAGTGAAGGTTGCAGACCTCTGTGCTAGGGGCTGCTGCTGCTCTGCTACATCTGTATTTGCTTGAGGCTGAGGTCAGTGAAGATGATGATGCTGACAATAGGCCCAGACTGGGAAGGAGAAGAGTGTTCAGGCCCAGGGTGGCCTTCCAGGGGCTACATGAGATGCAGATTGTAGAGCAATACAGAGTGGGCAGGGACATACTACAAGAACTCACCAAGCTCTGCTGCCCTCAACTCATTCACAGAGCCAGCAGAGGGGAAACCCATCCAAGTGGAAACAAAGGTATGTGTAGCCCTTAGAATATTTCACAGGCATCTGCAATGAGGGTACTGCACCAGTTCCTGGATTTCATGCAAGCACATGCCAGTGAGTACACTTCTTTACCCTGTACCCCTGAGGAGAGGGTCAGCAATATTCATATCTTCCACAATGTAGCACACTACCCTGAGGTACTGGGTGCCATAGACTGCACTCATGTACATATCGAAGCACCACCCGGTAAAGAGGGTAGGGTCTACGTCAACCGCAAAGGGCATCACTCCAACTGCCAGGTTGTGTGCAATGCCCAGGGCATTATCATGAATGTGTGTGCTGGCAGCCCTGGCAGCTATCACAGCTCCCACATCTGGCATGTCTCA
>NC_056729.1:1414629617-1414682117 GCF_019279795.1 Protopterus annectens | reverse complement strand
ACAACTAAAACAATACATTAGGTCCCAAGAGTGTAGGACAACAAACATTTCCTACATGTGTGCAATAGATGCATAAACCAGTCATTTTACATCAAAAACACCTGAATGTTCTGAGACATAGCATAACCTAGGGAAATGTTTCAAAAATAAGATGTCATATTGGCAGACCAATAGAAGTCCAGTCTTTTGCACTTGACGTGGGTATGGTTTGTCCTGTCAACTGCCACGATACTACAAGAAGTGTCTGACATTGGGCATTCATTAAGGTGGCAACCCTACTCTGTGTTGTGTATGTGTGTGCAATATGTATACATGTCAAGGCCCTGTGGGTAGCCGTTGCCCCTACATAACTCACATGTATCTAGGCATGAATGCTAACCACCACCACCCACATATGGAGGTACTGACTAAGGCTGTGTAAGTTGTGTGCTGTCTGTCATTTACCCACCAAATGATGTTAACACACTGCAACAGGATCTTACATCGGGTACAGACTGGTGCCAAGGTCCTGGCCTCAAGCTAAATGCAAAAAACAGCACCATCATACCATACAGCAAAGACATGGCCCCACTGTTTGCCACATCATTGGCAACCCCATAAACACACAATGGGTACTCAGTCTGATAACAATGTCGCATTCAACTATCATGTAGTGGCAGTGATCAGAAAGGCCTTGTACATACTGAAAATCATAGGTAACGGGGTACATCCAGAAAAAAGGTGGACATTACCTCTGTATAGTCCTCAGCCAGTACAACAATACTTTAGTACAATCTCCCATTTGATGTGTATCTATCCAGACATCTGCAACAACTGGGAAGGCCATGATAATACCCACAAAGGTAATCCATGCCCTCCAACACCTGTCCCATGCAGACAGCCTCTAATCAGTAGTGCCCCACTCGGTATCAGACAGGTTGCCCAGAGGTGGACTGTGGCACGCCTACAACCCAGTGTTGGACCCTGCCCTTCAACAGCTGCCCCATATATGTGAATCTACTTCCTCACACATTAGCAGCACAACAAGCCTGAATTTGATAGGTGACATCAGCAAAACCTGCCGGATACACAGGTTTGTCTCCCAGAGGCTGCCCTGTCTCAGGAGTGCACTTCCCAGACATGTCAAACAGAGTACCATGCAGACCATCATCAAGTGTAACTGTGATGAGTGGATGGGATACCACAAATCTGTCCCAGGGGTCCTACCTGTGTCCCTCAATGACAGGGGCAACAAGTGCTGATTGATGATTTTGTTGGAGATAAATTAATGGCTAGGCTTGTAAGGGCCTCGGGACCAATAGCCTAGTAACCCTGTATGATCCTAGGTATACTGGTTATGGCCCTGTGTGCTGTGATGGACTGTGTTGTTAAGTGCTCACTCCCATTACTGCCATCTACTGTGGTGTGCCCCTATGGGTGACATGCCAGTACCATGTCATAAATCCACCATCCGACAAATAAGAGAGTGGTACCACAGGTGTATGGGGACAGTTCAGCAACATCTGTGAGACACAATTACAGACAGCACTACAAACGTGTTGTAGGGTATCCTACATGTGGGTGTTCAACATCCGCAGAACATAGATGTTTGCAGAATGTGTACATGTGCCTGATATATGTGGACCCTCTGTCAGACAAATGTGAATGTCTGGAAATCAGTTGGACAATATGTAATAGTTGTTTCTAAACTATGGGGAATCTGGCTGTCACAGGCCAGACACCTCAGAAAACAGTTATGGTACTTTAATATCTGATACTGTATTCATTCCCTCATATTGCACGCTCAATATGTGCACTCAGTTGCTGAGAATGAGCCTGTGTCCCCTCACTGCTACTGGCTATAACCTGCTGTCCTGCTGTAGGGGGGTCAACAGGTATACTAGCCATAGCTCTCAGGTGATGATATACAGGTGTTGAGTACACAGTAACCTAGCCAGAGTACATCAGGAACAGTCAGAACACCTGGACAATGTTTGAACTATGTCTGTGTGACATTCACAGCATGAGAGAAGCAGACTGATAGTACATCATGTGATATGGCAGCTGTATCCACCACTACTGACTGTCACTATTGTCTAATGCACAATCCAATCACATTCATACATGAGCTGACCATTGTCTGGGGGGACTCAGGGGCCAGAGCTGTGATCTATGTCACAGCACACAGAGACAAGAGGGAAGCCTGTAGCTGCTGGACAGATGACTAAAAGCAACATGTACCTCCAAGATATTTACCACAGACCTCTATTGTGGTAAGCACAATTTCCCATGCCTGCATCCCCCAACTGCATCCGATTACATGAGGAACACTATTACATACCTGATATAGTGCTGCATACTTTTATGTGCAGAAATCCTGTGGTAGAATGCTAGGATAGTAGTCTGTCATCAAAAAGAAAGTCACGAATCAATTGTAAAGATAGGTCCAGATGAATCCAAATAACACAAAAGTTGAGTAAAAAACCTTTATAAAACACCAACAAAGCTTTCAGGTTTAACAACCCTTTTTCAATGCATAACATCAGGTATAATAAAACACGCCTATTTATACAAACTATCTAACATGTGACCTACAGCCATAATCACATGATAGTAAGACATTTGCTTTATATAAACATCTAAAAATATCTAAAAATATCTATATATGTGTACATATTTAAAAATTTAAAAAACATCCAAAACAGACAAATATCTAACTATAATCTTATTTTATTTTATTTTAACCTAGTATGTTGTATCTTAGTTAAAATGGGTTTTATAGAAACGCTTGCATTTAACCCTGGTTCTATATCAGCCGCTAGTCTCACTATCCATTCATACTCTTTTAAATCTAGAGTATTAGACAGATCACCACCCCTATTTGTTGTTACTACTTGTTCAATGATTCTGAATTTAAATCTATGATTAATTCCATGAATCTTGATATGTTTATATAGAGCATTATTTTCATTACATAATCTAATACTTGATTTGTGCTCTATAATTCTATCTTTGAGCTTCCTAGTGGTCTTTCCCACATAGAAAGATGAACACATCTCGCAGGTTGCTAGATATACTATGTTGTTACTAATGCATGTACCATGGGCATAGAATTTATAAATTCTCTTTGATATAGGATGTACAAAGTTTTCAGCATTTAGAAAGCATGATCTATCACTTGCATATTTAAATATATCCCCACAGCAACTGCAATTATGGCAAGCATGGGTTCCAGGTGTCAATATTGTACCCCCTATAGCCTTTGTGCTATTAAAATCTTTATACCCCAATATGTACTTTAATGTTTTCATATTACGATAGCTAAATTGGGGTCTATCTCCTATTATTGACTTAATTTCCTCTTGTGCTAATAAAACTTTCCAATATTTAGTTATTATGTCTCTAATTACGTGTCATTGGATTAAACGACATCGTGAATCTTATAGTCGCGTCAGTATCTAAAAATCCCCTGGTTACATCTCCCTGATTGGGGGTTGTATGAAAAGTAGGTTTGAAGAGTGTGTCCCTATGTGATAAAACATGTTGTTTAACACCTATAAGTAGATTTTCAGAATAACCACTTTTTATAAAGTCCTCACTGATCTCATCAATCTGTTTCAGAAATATTTCATCATTAGTATTCAGCCTACTAACTCTGGCCATTTGGGCTTTGACTATTCCTTTGAATACATGAGGAGCATGCATACTAGTTCCATGTAAGTATCTATTGGATGCTACCTCTTTCTTAAAAACCATTGTTTCTATATCATTATTACTTTTTGTAACTGTAACATCTAAAAAGTTTACAGACTCACTAGAAACTTCAACCTTAAATCGTAAAAAATCAGTTGTAGTATTCAGAAATGATATATATTCCATGAGGTCAGGCATGGATCCCTTCCAAAGTAGAAAGCAGTCATCTACAAACCTCTGATAGAAAATGAGGTTGTCATTTAAATACTTTTCACCGTCATTCACATACATTCTCTCCCATTGATTAAGTACAATATTTGCGTACGTATTCGCAACAGGCGTCCCCATTGCTACCCCTGTACACTGCAGGTAATAATTATTATCAAAAAGAAAGATATTATTCTTTAATACTAGATCTAATAATAGGCAGATAACCTCAGTATGCCTTACTTTGAAGCTTGAATGATGTACTAAAAAGCTTCTAATGGAGTCTACACCATAATCGTTAGGAATAACTGTAAATAATGAGTTGATATCCATAACTACCATATATATATTGTCAATATTTATCCTTAATTCCTTTAGCTTCAGGTAACATTGTCTCAGTTTATACAAAAATTCAGAAGTGTCTTTAAGTACAGTATTGCACTTAGGTAGTAAAGGCTGCAACTGTTTTTGCAAATAAAAAGAGATTGGTTCAGTTACCCAGCCCTTTCCAGAGACAATAGGTCTCATAGGGGGGGCATCCCTAGATTTATGCACTTTAGGGACTCCATATAGTTGAGGTATAATCGGGCATGGAACAGTAAAAAAATGAAACAGATCTAGTGTAATGTCATTTGTTAGTTGAAGATCATAAATACACATATTTACATAGCTAATACATTTCTTAACTTCTAATAAAGACACTTCTTTAAATGCTGTTTCATCTCTAAGCAGTAGCATAACAGATTGTATATACATAGGCTTATCCATAATTACTATGGCACCTCCCTTATCTGCCTTCTTTATTATTATATTCGGATTATTTTTTAATTCATACATTGCTTTGTGTTCTACCTGAGTAGTATTAAAAACTAGACTAACTTTCTCACAGTCATATATTTTTCTGATATCTGATTCACATAAATTATTAAATGCTATTAAAACTGGTGGGTAGCTGGGAATAAATGTACTACGCCTTTTACATATGGCAGTATCATAACTATTACTTTTAAAAATCAATTTGAGTGCTATTGATCTAACAAAAAGCTTTAAATCTGTAAGTATTTTTACCATGTCTTCTTTGTGGGTGGGTATGAAGCCCAGTCCTTTTCCAAGTATATCCATGTGCTCCATGTTTAGTACGAATGCTGACAAATTAATTACACCTGCCATTAGCGTTTGGCTAGCTTGGACTGTCATGTGATTATGGCTGTAGGTCACATGTTAGATAGTTTGTATAAATAGGCGTGTTTTATTATACCTGATGTTATGCATTGAAAAAGGGTTGTTAAACCTGAAAGCTTTGTTGGTGTTTTATAAAGGTTTTTTACTCAACTTTTGTGTTATTTGGATCAAAAAGAAAGTCACAGACCTGTGTACCATAGGCAGCAGTTTGCTTTTTGTAGGTAATGCTCATGAACAGCTGATTGCCTGTGTATCAATCTGTGACTCAGACTTGCTAATTGTATTCAGAACAGCTGGGTTGCATTTTAATTAGCCAAAGTCATGGCAACACAGTGCTGTATTTGAGGCCTTCATGTAAGCCTTGACTCTTTTTCTGGCCCGTGAGAAAGACATTATCGAGGTGTAGGGACTACAGCATCACAGAGGGTAGGTTGAAATACTGTCCATGGTTTGGATTTATGTGGCATGTCCACAGTTTTGCATGCTATGTTTGGTCATTGTGAACAGACTTTCTGATTATGTGGCAGTTTCCTGTTTAACAATATGGATTGAGATCAGTAAGGAGACAGAGAGATGTGAGTGTCATACGTCATTTGCATCAGATTATGCATGCTGCTGCAGTAGCCGCTGGTCTATCAGCTGTGTATGTTTGTAGGGGAGGAATTTGACACATGTCCCTGTCACTTGACTATTCCCCCCAACCCTTTATGTATAGGTGTTGTGTGGCTTAACCACATTTGTTTCAAGTCCGTGCAGTGAAGTACAACAACCATGAAGAACCACACACTGTCCAGGTCAAGAGTGTGTTCCAACTATTTATTAGTAAAACAAGTTCAACTTGTTGTTTTACTAATAAATAGTTGGAACACACTCTTGACCTGAACAGAGTGTGGTTCTTCATAATTGTTGTGTGGAGTATCTGTTCTAGGTGTTTGGGGGTATGGTGGGTCTGTAGCAGGTAGCTGAACATACTGATGCATATGTTGCAGGTTGTAGCTGCTGAATTCTGCCCAGGAGCCATACTAGGAATTGCAAACACATTGGGGGACAGCAAGCTGTATATGTCAGTGAGGGAGCAGTGTCAGCTCTGTTGTCATAACATAGCCAGGGTGAGGGTACCCAAAACAGTCCAGGTGAGGCATGTGCCTCTGGTACATATGTTATATAATAGTGCCATCCCGAGAATGGTAGGTGACATTAAGGACACCTATACATATTTGTGAAGTGTGTCCCAACCTACAGACCTTTGTGGCACTAATATGGGTGGCAGTGACTGCAGTAGCAGAAAAAATTCTGCTTAAAAGTGCACGGCTCAGTCATTTAGTTGTCCCAACAGCCATGTACTTGACATGCAACACACTGGAATGGAAGCAAGGACTGTGGGTGGACAAATGTTAAGCATGCTAGGAATGTAACAGATTGAGCTACGGAGTCAATACTATGGCAGGTGTATTTGTAAGACATATGTGCATGCATACAGTCTGTTACACAGGATTGGCCTGAACATGTGTGATCGGATGTGTATGATGTGTGACCCTAAACTGTCTGTTATGATTCGTAATCTCAATGTGCACTGACTTGCCAGCATAGGTTGTGTGACAAGTGTGCCAAATGTAGGTGCCACAAGTGTGGACATTCTGCAACAGTCTGCAGTTGTCATCTTTACCTGATATCCCAGGCCTCACATACATCCATCAACATTTATTTGTCTGTATACTGGTTTGGTCTCTGTATCACAGTCCCAAGTATGTTGTCATTTGTCCCATTATATGTACAAGCAGAGTGTCACTGGCAGTAAGGATATGTTTATGGAAACAGCTGCGATTCTTCACAGCTGGGTGGCCTAGTGGGATAATGCACTGTGCCGTAGTTAATAATGTCCTGGGTTTGAAACTTGGCTGGGGCTAAATATTTTTCTGCTGTGCATCACTGATAAACAGGATAAGTTTATGGAAGCAGCTACTAGTTTTCAAAGCTGAGTGGCTTAGTTGGCTAATGTACTAAGCTATATTTAACAGAGTCCTGGGTTTGAAACTTGGCAGAGGCTGAATTTCTTTCTGCTGTGCATCACTGATAAACAGGATAAGTTTATGGTAACACCTGCTAGTCTTCAAAGCTGAGTGACCTGGTGGGCTAATACACTATGTCATAGTTGGCAGGGTCCTGATGTGCAGAACAGCGACAGACAGAAGTTGATTAAAAAAGTTTTAAGCAGCTTTAAGTGGGTTTGCAAGGGTTTGCGTGATGTGCGCAATGCCAAGCGATGTTTAGTCCCACTTAAACCAGCGCTATTTCCAAAAAAAAAAAGAAAAAAGGAGTGATAGGAAAGTGGTGAAACGGAGGCAAGCAGGGGGAAAGGCAGGTAGGGATGTGAAGGATGGGTGTAGGAAAGGATCTTAGCTCTCCATTTCCTGTACAGCAACAGCTGTGCATGTTGTGGACAATTTGGAATTTGGAGCCTCACATATCAGAGGGAGAGGTGTGGGTGATTAATTGCTGTGATGATTGATTGATGGCAGTGTAGGTGTGCGAGAAATGGAGAGTTATGTATGGGCAATATTTTTTTGTGGGACAGAACCCTTTTCTTTAAGGAGAGAGTGGGATATGGAGAAGGGATATAGTTACATGTGTAGAGGTAAGTTGAGTAGGAGAGGTAGCATTTGCAAACAAACAAGACAGACAAAATAGCAGACAGGGGCAGTGTATGACACATGAAGGGGTAAACACCTTGGACGGGGAGGGTGTTGTGGAATTGGAGGATCAAGTGCCCCTAGATGGCAGCAGTGGGACTGAGCGCCCCACCCTTGGGCAGTCACCACTGCTCCTTCACAGCCCTGAAGGTGGCTGTGCTGGGGGCTGGGCCCAGGGCTGGCCTGTCCCTCTGTGTGCCAGTCTGCCCTCAATCTGGTGCAGTCGATTTTCCATATCACACTGAATAATCCTGGGCACCATACCTGGGAGCTGTGGCTGGGTGACCACTCCTTGCCATGCCCATGCCCAGGGGGACTAGCAGAGGGGGCAGCTCCAGGTTGGGTCCCAGATGTGCTGGGACCCAGTGCCATGACCAGATGAGGTGGGGTAGGTGAGTCCACAGGTACAGGCCTACCCACTCGTGCTATGGTGTTGAGGAGTTTGTCAAAGTGTATAGGCTAGTCATGCACAGATCAGTTAAATGGTAGTTATAACAGTATGCTTGGGTGTTCCAATTAACCCAGAACAATAAAATTGCATAGCATACAGAACACAACAATAAATGGGATAACAGTCGGTATTGTAACAGCATGCCAGTAACAGTTACGGCAAAAGGCCAGCAACGTTGGTATTTCAGCAAGGTATGTTAGTATGCAACCATTGTAATATGTAACAATAATGAAACACAAGGCCCAACATAAGGTTTTGAGAACAACATATGTGAAATGGAAACCATACCCGTAGTATGACAATAATAATATTTGTGATGCAGATAAGGGGTGGGGGGGGCAGAGAGACATTCCATTAACAACAGTATAGGCTTATATTTATTGCAACAATACTGTTCTATACTCTACAGGTCTGCCCTCAATTTTATGTCTACAAGTGACCTATATCTTCTGTAGCACATACATACCTCTAAAACTATCCACATGGGACAGTATTGGCCAAGCTGTAATACCTACAGGTACACTACTAGAAGGGACTATTACATGTCAGGGGGATATATATGAATACCAAGGTGTACTGTGCACTGATGTTGTGTAAGTGTGCTACTGACATACTTCGACTGGATGTTAAATCCGTGTCCAAGGGTTTTGGCAACAGTGATCACTGAGAGAAATGTATCATGCATAGTACAGAGAGTTTACACATATCCTGCCAGGTTTACTATCAAAATGTTGAAATTCATATGGTCGACAGTCATAACATTGAAAGTCATTACACCGAGTGTTCAAAATACTTAAAAAAAGAGTCAAAGTTTAAATGGTCAAAAAACACCTGCAATGGTAACAATAGTGTTTTTGCTGGGTGGCTGCACCCCCTAGCACCCTCCAGTGGGGGGCTGTGCCCCCCCACCCCCTGCTACTTATATATTACAACTCCAAGATTGCACAACAGTGCTGGCAAGGGTATATCCTTGCCCTGTTGTCAACATAATGTCGACAGGTAATTTGCATGCAATTCCTGTCGATCAAATGAACTACTTAATATTCATGTGCCAACCATATGGGTCGATCAAATGAACATTAGACCATATGAATTTCAACCTTTTGATAGTAAACCTATCCTGCCATCCTTGGCAGGCATGGGGTTAGATTATCAGCAGACGTTCACAGACGCACCAGGCATATAGCCATAACAACAACAAAGTTTTATTTGTCTTATTAACTTGGAATAGTAGTGTACTTGTGGACGTTTAATTCAATGCAGTCTTATCACCTTGCTGAGCAATGCTGTTTACACACTAGTACGTCTGGAGACACACACTAGTATACCATTGGAACAGCTAAGACAGACAATTTATTTACCTGTAATTCCTGTGGGGAGAACATCTGTTAACAATACATAACTGTTTCTATACATATTCAGTAGTACTTGCCTGTTTCTATAAATATATATTAGTATTTGTCCCTGGATTCGAACCCCGGTCTGTGTGTGGAAAAATGAACAACATACATATCATTTAGCAAACTGAGCTACTGCTTTGTATTGAATGACTGATATGTGCCTAGAGCTCACCTGGTAAATTCTGACCTGGTAATGTAGGTAGAGTGTCACACAAGACTGCAGTGACACTTGAACACACATGCATGAGATGCATGCATGACAGAGATAGTAGGTGAACTGTGTTTTACTCCTTGGAATGCAGGTGTACACATTTAACCCCTAGTGAATTGGAATATGTGTGATGTGTACAGTCCATATTGGGGTGTTGGACTGGCTACCTGGCCCATATACATTTGCAGATGGTATATTTGCAGTCTACAGCTATTACAGTTTCATACTTTCCTGCATCAGCATAACTACATTCTGGAATGCATATACAGTAGCTGAAATGCAGAGATTAACAGAAGACAACCCTGAGGTAAACACACTATACTACCTTACACATTACTATTCAAGGTTCAGATCTTATAGTGCAGAACAAACATCATAATGCAGTATATCTTGTAGGACAGCTCTGCATCTACACTTTAGCAAAACAGTTCTTTATCAGCCACCCTTCAGTCACTTTGTGGTATTATACCCATGTTTACTTCACAGCACTTGTAATACACAATTCCTTGACCAGCAGTCCAAAATACACACAACATTTGGTACAAGAAACTTTTATTGAGGGTGATATGACACAGTTAACAATCTTTTTATTCTTGAACATTTTTCATAATGCAGGCATTGAAAGGCAGCTGTTATTCCACACTGTATGCATTACTAACTTTATTTCCTTAACAATTCTGACTTTAGGTGCACTTTATTTCCTGAAATCTATGATTGCAGATGATTTATTCCCTTCACATTATGAATCCAGTTATACTTTATTACCAGAATATTATTATTAATACAGTATACACTTGTTATTCTTTAACATTATTAGTATAGTAGTAAATTGCTTTTCTTAACATTATCAGGTTTCATGCTTTCATGTATATTGAACTGCACCTGGCATTAGTCACTTATATCAGTCCAGGTCTATGAACACATTCATTGCAGTACACTCAAAACAGAATATACCTACTGGCAGTTACTACTTTACTCTTTCTTAATTATATTGGTATATATTGCAGGATATATCTGTACTCACCACACTCTTAGTGTAACCTGGCCAGGTGCCCTGCATGGGCCTCCAGGTTGTGAGCTCTCTCCTCTGCAGCTGTGGGGAGAGAAACACACAATTATGTGTACCTGTCTATCAGATATTCATACTAGACTTTGGTAAATCAATGCTTCCTATACTTACAAACTTGTGGGGCATTGTCATCCTGAGCATATTGGATCCACTGGGCAAAGAGTTCCTCCTTCCCATGCTTCAGGTCTTCATAGTGGTGATGCACCTGCTCACCAGTGCGGGGGATGCCAGTCGTAGTGGTGAGGTTGTATGCCAGCCAGTCCCAGGCCTCTGATTTGTATTCGGACCCCTGGTACTGGCCCTGTAGCAGCTGGATGTCATGGTCTTTTATGAGGAGCCCAACCATGACCCTGGACTCTAACATGCCTTACCGCTGCGCCAGGAAGCATGCACCCTCTCCAACTCCTACCATAGCTCCTGCATGGATCAAACTCCAGCAGGTTCTGGCTGTATTCCCATCTGTTCAGCTTAAATAAGGCTGTTTTCCTGCTCTTTGCTGCCATTGGACTATTTTTAAAAATGCTAAGTGAAGCTTAATACCACGCAAACCTGCTGAGCTCAGCCGAGCAGTGCTCAAACTGGCAAATGCTTAGCAGTGCCCAAACCAGCTATGTGGATCTGTGCTTTGCTAAGTACTGCTAAAACAGGTCCTGTTATGGGTAAACCAGATTTTTTTTAAAAATAAAAAAATATTGAAAGTAATCGTTCAGTAATGATGCTTTATTATTATGTGTATCTATTTTACTTTATATCTCCCAGCATTATGTATTTTAATTACTTTATCTTTGAGTGTGACTTTAATGCATTGGACACTTGTGTGTAACTGGGGTTTTTATCCTCGGGTCCCCACTGAAAATGGGCTTCTGGTCCAGCTAGACTAACCTGGTTAACAAATGTCAATGTATACATAATTAAAAAAATATGTTTTTATAGCATTTTCCTATCTCATGTAAAACCTGAATGGCCTGTCTCTGTATTTGAACTGTGTACCCACTGCACACAAGGTCGTGACACTAACCATCCAGCTACTGAAGATATGGTGATTGCAGCTATACATTTCTATATAGCTGTCAGTTACATTTAAGCACTGCTGACCACCGTGCCATGCTATGCAAAGCTGCTTAGCTATGCTTAAACATAAGCTTTTCTAAATAATCAAATGCATCTGGTTTCTATTTTTAGATGTCTGGCACATGTCTATTGCTAAGCACTGCTCCGCACAAACACGCACAAAAAAAATTTAAACGTGTATCACTTTATTCTTTAAATGCCATCTAGCAGTGCAGGGGGTGTGTTACTCATCTGCAGACACTGTAATTCACCCCCTACACTGATTCTGTAGCCGTGTTAATGGCTCTCTCTCAGTACTGCACCTTTATTAATATGTAAGGTGTGCTGCCAAGGGGGAGTTTCAGACACAGCCACAGTATACTCCGTGTAGGACTTACACTATTCCTACACAGAGTTTATTAAATCTGGTGGAATGCTGTGCAAGGTTCAGAGCAGCAGACCTGGAAACCTATTCTCTTCTATACTTTACTTCTGCATAACTACTGCAACCATAATATATACCATTAAATTGCTTGAAACTTGCCCCCCCCAAAAAAAAAACAATAATTATGCAAAAATGTGTACTTCTTCAGCTGAATAATAGATGTTTGAATACACAAGCATTGATGTTTGGTCATGTTAACATATTACTCTCATTATTTCACAGGTAATTTTAAGTCTTAAAAGTTTTATATTATAAATTCTTATTTGTAAACATTGCTGAACCACACATTACATTTTATATCTTGATGTACTCGAAGTATAGTAGCAGGGCAACTAATATCCTATGAAACAGTGACTAAGGGGTATTTCTACATAAATTCATGGTATTTTTATAGGATAAAAGCATGGTAAAAGGCTGGAAGATCCCTATGAGGAGTTTCCCTCCCTTGATTCTCAAATATTGAAAAATAATTGCAGGCAAACAAAGGTAAGCTGAAAATAGTAATCAGAATTTCTAGGAATGAACTCATTCTGCAACTGAAATTAACAAGAAGAAAAGAAGTAACCAGAGTTGGAGTTGAATCATTGAATCATTAATAACTAGATAATCTAAAGATTATTATTTAACATTGGTAACTGATGTGGTAATACTTCTAGCAGATCTGCAAACAACACTCTTTTGGATATCAGTACTGTTCGTGAGACTGACTAAAGTACTAATTGGGATCTCTCAGAAAACATTTCCTTTACATTTGGTAGGAAGCCAGCTGTTTTCAAAAATTATAATTTGATCTCTATCATCCTAACTGGGGATGCATAAGCCAGTGCATTTCTTGGTGCCAATCCCAATCCCGGATAAATGGGGAGGGTTGCGTCAGGAAGGGCATCTGGTGTAAAGTTTTGCCAAATCATACATGTGGACAACAGTACAGATATACATACCGGATCGGTCGAGGCCCAGGTTAACAATGACCTCCACCAGTACTGTTGGCCAACAGGGAGCTGGCATAAATTGGGCTACTGTTGGCCGAAGGAGAAGAGGGGGAAGGCATGCCCGAAGGCAGGTAAAGGCTAGGACTGTGATAGTGAGGGTTGGAACTGTGAATGTTGGCAGTATGGCTGGTATAGGGGGAGAGCTAGCTGATATGATGGACTGAAGGAAGGTTGGTATATTGTGTGTGAAAGAGACCAGATGGAAGGGGAGCAAGGCTAGGTGTATCGGAGGTGGGTTCAAATTGTTTTATCATGGTGTGGATAGGAGGAGAAATGGCGTAGGGGTTATCCTGAAGGAACAGTATGCTAAGAGTGTTTTGGAGGTGAAAAGAGTGTCGGATAGAGTGATGTTTATGAAGCTGGAAATTGATGGTGTAATGATGAATGTTGTTAGTGCATATGCTTCACAAGTTGGGTGTGCGATGGATGAGAAAAAAACATTTTGGAATGAGTTGGATGAAGTGGTGATGACTGTACCCAAGGGTGAGAGACTGGTGATTGGAGCAGGTTTCAATGGGCATGTTGGTGAAGGGAACAGAGGGGATGAGGAAGTGATGAGTAGGTATGGTGTTAAGCAAAGGAATGCAGAAGGTCAGATGGTAGTGGATTTTGCGAAAAGGATGGACATGGCTGTGATGAAAACGTATTTTAACAAGAGGGAGACATACAAGAGTGGAGGAAGATGCACACAGGTGGATTATATCTTATGTAGAAGGGCCAGTCTGAAGGAGATTGGAGACTGTAATGTGGTGGATTATATCTTATGTAGTAGGTCCAGTCTGAAGGAGATTGGAGACTGTAATGTGGTGGCAGGGGAAAGTGTAGTTAGGCAGCATAGGATGGTGGTTTGCAGGATGACATTGGTGATCAAGAAGAAGAGAAGGAGTGTGAGGGCAGCACCAAGAATCAAATGGTGGAAATTGATAAAGGGTAATTGTGAAGTGGAGTTCAAGAAGAGTTAAGACAGGCATTGGGTGGCAGTGAAGAGTTACCGAATAGCTGGGTAACTACAGCAGAGCTAGTAAGAGAGATGGCTAGAAAGGTGCTTGGTGTGACATCTGGAAAGAGGAAGGAGGACAAGGAGACCTGGTGGTGGAATGAAGAAGTACAGGAGAGTATACAGAGAAAGAGTTTCGTGAAGAAGAAGTGGGATTATCAGAGAGATGAAGAAAGTAGACAAGAGTATATGGAGATGAGGTGCATGGCAAAGAGAGAGGTGGCGAAGGTTAAGGATAAGGCATATGAAGAGTTGTATGAAAGGTTGGACACTAAGGAGGGAGAAGAGGACCTGTACCGCTTGGCTAGACAGAGGGACAGAGCTAGTAAAGATGTGCAGCAGCTAAGGGTGACAAAGGATAATGAGGGAAACATACTTACAAGCAAGGAGAGTGTGTTGAGCAGATGGAAAGAGTACTCTGAGGGGCTGATGAATGAAGAAAATGAGAGGGAGAGAAGGTTGGATGATGTGCGGATAGTGAATCATGAAGTGCAGTGGATTAGCAAGGAGGAAGTAAGGATAGCTATGAAGAGGATGGAGAATGGAAAGGCTGTTGGTCCAGATGACATACCTGTGGAAGCATGGAGGTGTTCAGGAGAAATGGCAGTGGAGTTTTTAACTAGATTGTTTAATGAAATCTTGGAAAGTGAGAGGATGCTTGAGGAGTGGAGAAAAAGTCTTTTGGTACCGATTTTTAAGAATAAGGGTGATGTGCAGAGCTGTAGTAACTACAGAGGGATTAAATTGATCAGTCAGAGCATGAAGTTATGGGAAAGAGTAGTGAAAGTTAGGTTAAGAAGGGAGGTGATGATTAGTGATCAGCAGTATGGTTTCATGCCAGGCTACAGATGCGATGTTTGCCCTGAGAGTGTTGATGGAGAAGTACAGAGAAGGTCAGAAGTAGTTGCATTGTGTCTTTGTGGATGTAGAGAAAGCATATGACAGGGTGCCTAGAGAGGAGTTGTGGTATTGTATAAGGAAGTCGGGAGTGTCTGGGAAGTATGTAAGAGTGGTACAGGATATGTACGAGGGTAGTGTGACAGCGGTGAGGTCTGCAGTGGGAGTGATGGATGCATTTAAGGTGGAGGTGGGATTACATCAAGGATCAGCTCTGAGCCCTTTCTTATTTGCAATGGTGATAGACAGGTTGACAGACGAGATCAGACAGGAGTCCCCAAACACTATAATTTTTGCAGATGACATTGTGATCTGTAGTGAGAGTAGGGAACAGGTGGAGGAGACTCTGAAGAGGTGGAGATATGCTCTAGAGAGAAGAGGAATGAAGGTCAGCAGGACTAAGACAGAATATATGTGTGTGAATGAGAGGGAGGATAGAGGAATGGTGAGGATGCAGGGAGTAGAGGTGGCAAAGGTGGATGAGTTTAAATACTTGGGATCAACAGTTCAGAGTAATGGTGAGTGTGGAAGAGAGGTGAAGAAGAGAGTACAGGCAGGATGGAGTGGGTTGAGAAGAGTGTCAGGCATAATTTGTGACAGATGAGTACCAGTAAGAGTGAAAAGGAAGGTCTACAAGAGAGTAGTGAGACAAGCTATGTTATATGGGTTGGAGACAGTGGCATTGACAAAAAGGCAGGAGTCAGAGCTTGATGTGGCAGAGTTGAAGATGTTAAGATTTGCACTGGGTGTGACGAGGATGGACAGGATTAGGAATACGTATATTAGAAGGTCATCCCAGGTTGGAAGGTTTGGAGACAAAGCCAGATTGGCAAGATTACGTTGGTTTGGACATGTGCTGAGGAGGGGTGCAGAGTATATTGGGAAAAAAGATGCTAAGGATGAAGCTGCCAGGTAACAGGAAAAGAGGAAGTCCTAAGATAAGGTTTATGGATGTGGTGAGAGAGGACATGCAGGTGGTTGGTGTGACAGAGCAAGATGCAGAGGACAGGAAGAAATGGAAACAGTCGATCCGCTGTGGCGACCCCTAATGGGAGCAGCCGAAAGAAGAAGAAGATCATTTTAAGTGACAAATAATTGTGTAAGGGGTTTAACATTGTACCTTTGTGAGGCGTGAAGCTATCTGACATACTTATCTCAAAAAAGTTAAATTTCATTGTTTTTGCTGAACAATATTATTGTTACAGAGATTGATATTACTAGTATAAAGAGAAAAAGCACTTTCAACCCACCACTCCTAACAAAATTTAAATCAAATGAAGTCATGCTAGCATTTGAAAAAGTGTGTGAAAAGGATATATATGACTGTTTAAATAAGCATCTTATCTATAAGTTTTTTTAACTTTACTGGTAAGCAAAGGTCTACACTCAGGCAAAGGCTCAAAAACTGTACCATTAACAGTATTTACAGATGAGCTTCTTAATGAAGTACTGCAAAATAGTAATTATTTTTAGAGAGTCATGGGACCTGCTAGACATGCTTAGAAATGTTGATTTTGATGAAAATTGTTGGTTTGTAATAATTAATATATAAGACTTACACAATATAATTATTTAGCACTAAGGTTTGGAAATAACTAGAAGTTTGTTGAAATGACTTGAAAATTGTCACACAGAGAGTTTATGAGCATGTATATGCAAACAAGAAAAAACAAAAACAAACGCTTTGTATAGACATACCACACAACGTGACAGGTATAAGACGTTTCTAGTTTGTTTCCTTGACTTTCTTGTTAAAATAAATCTGGGATGAGATCTGAATATTCTTTTAGAAGTAAAAGAAGTTTGTTGGCAGCTAAGACTATATGCAAATCAAATCCCAGGATTGAGTAATACTGTCATTAACAAGTACATCTTGAAATGTATAGAAAACCTAAACTATCTGCAGGATTGAAGAAACTCCATGTAGGGTTCTTGTAGAGCCTGCACTGAGTGTTTCCATGTACACAAAGTAGCGCCTGTGGCGGAGCTGTGCAATGCATATTAATAAAGCATGGCATGCTTAAACAAGGCTTATTGGTGCTGAACAGTGTTTTTATGGCTGTGAAACCTCTTTGGGAATGCAGATAACATTTCCGTGTAAGATTGCTGTCTAAAGCATGCAATCATACCTCTCAACCTGTTACAGCAAAAAATCTGGGGGGGACAAAGGCTCAAAGATAGGGGCAATTTTTAAATACTGCTCTTACAAACTTAAGATGTTGATAGAATAACAGGTTTTGTATTAGCATGAATTTTCTGAATGGTATGAAATCTTAATCTCGAATGTCTGCCTTTATTTTCTGAATTCATTCCCCAGTGATTTGCCAGTGGTTTGCCAAAAACCCACAATTTTATGAGAAACAGACCGAAAATTTGAAGCAGAAATATGGACATTCTGAGAAAATCTGTACAGATGAGACATATGATGGCAATTGCTTTCCCTTGTCAAAATTTGGCAGGGTCCCAAACACATTTAAATTGAGAAAAATCATACAAGGGACCCTACCATAGATGTGTCATTTTGCATTTATTAATTTCATATATTTTATTGTTTTTCATTTCTCCATCTCTTTTTTATTCACGTGTGTGATGCTTAGCTCATTTGCTCAGTCTGAATTTCTTATATTTTATGTTTTTCACATTTACATGATGCTTAGCTTGTTTGTGCAACCAGACCACCCATGTATCAGACATGACCCATACAGCCAAAAATAAAAAACAGATGCATTAAATTAATACCAATGGCATTACACAAAATCAGTAAGTAAGGCTGCACTGCTGTAACACTGTTAACAATGAATACTAATATAGGGCATGTCATGTAACTAATCCTGTTGCCATATGTGGTAAGTCTAGGTCTGGAGTGCAAATGGTGCTAGTACAGGGCAAGCAAACTTTTTTTTACTGTATTGACATTTCAGATTATACAAATAAACATAGACAAGTGTTTCCTCAACCTTCTTGTGGCAAGAGCTGTAAGTTTAGGACTACTATACACATGGGTCTGGGTTTGAAAACCGCATATTCCAAACACTTTTAATGTTGCTCCACATTACGTTATATTTACTGTCATTCATAGTCACTCATAACACCTGATATTAATATTTACATGTATGAGGGCTGAGACACTAATATTGCATCACTTATTTACCTATTAATTTATATGGGTATTATGCATATATTATGAAAAGTATGACTGTGAGTATAATGTGTATTATGATTGTGCAAGTATATTTCTGCAATACCATTTAAATAACAGAGGTACAGAAGCAGCTGTATATCAAATAGCCTTGGAATTGCATTGCTTTTTTTTTTATTGCCCACTGTTGCACATCATTTACCATCACGCAAATAGACGTACCCTGGCTTACGATGTTTGCATGATGGTAAGCGGGGCATAGCTTTTTCAAATGAAGCAAAAACCAGACTGTGCACTCTCAGTAAGCTCAATACATGCAATTGGCAGGAAAACATATAGTTGAAGTGGAATTGGCAGGAAATGCTCATTAGACATTGTGCTTGATCTTTAGGAGACATGGCTGGTGTTGGAAAAGGTTTGCGCTTTCGAGCACAGTGTTGGGGTTTTCAGGAGTCCAAAGTCTTTGTTGAGTTCCTAGTTAAGGAGCATGGCCCACATCTTTTGCAGAGGCACTATTCAGGTTCTCAGTATAAGTCTAAAGCCTGGACTAGTTTAGCTAGGGCTTTGACCAGTAAGGCAGGTATCCCACTCACTGGTGAGCAATGTGATCATCATTATGATGATCTCCGTAGGAGGAAGAGGGATACACTTGATCAGTGGATCAGGGAATGTAGAGCAGGGAACACTCCATAGATGTGTAAGTATAAAAGTCATTGACCAGTTGTAAAAGTTATAGCGGAATATAGTCAAGACTGGTATTCATAATGCCATTCTGTTTTTTCTTTTCCACAGCTACTGAAGAAAGGACTTTGAATGTGAGTTCTCATGTAGCACGTCTGGCAATGCTGAGAGAAGCATGTGGTATGTATGCATATAAAAAGCACTGTTACTGTAACTTTAACTGTTAACAATGGATTACTTGTTATTTCAGACAGTTGTATATAATTGAGCATGCATATCTCAACTGTAAAAGAAAGTATGCATGCCCTACTCTGTAGCACAACACAACCATTTCACATTCTCAAATAACAGTGAGCAGGCATGTATAAAGTATAAAAGGAAAGAATGCATGCATTAATTTGTAGTCCAAAAGAAAAGTACAGTATTACAGTAATCAGCAGTTGTGGATTTAAAGACCACACTTCCCAAATATACAATAGTATGTACAATATTATTATGTTTTTTGGGAGGGTGGCTGCGGTGGTACAGCAATTAGCATTGTAACCTCACAGCAAGAGGTTCTCCAGTTCAATTCTTGGCTGGGGTGCCTTCTCTGTGGAATCTGCATGTCCTCCCTGCAGTCGTGTGGGTTTCCTTTAGGTGCTCTGGTTTCCTCCCACAAATTCCAAAGACATGCAGTAGGTGGATTGGACACTCTAACTTGGCCATAGGTTTGAGTGCATGTGCAAGTGAGTGGTACAGATGAATTACCATGGCAGGGCTAGTCACCTGGTAGTGTAAACATTGGCTCAACATGATTGTCACTGTAGAAGTGATATCCCGACCCCATGTGCAAAATAAGAAAAAGGGGCTGAGGATGGATGGATGGAGTAGTATTGTGTTTTCATCGTTATATTTATAATACTGTTAGCTAATCATCATTTTAGCAAGTTACTTTCAGACCTCAATACCCCTGGCATGAATGGCATGATGTCAGGTGTAAGAATACTTATGTGCAATATATGCACACTTGAGTGATTGCTGGCTGCAATCTGATCAGTACTACAGTGTTCATCTGTTAGTAACTGGATAGTATTCAAAGTAATAAAGAAATTGCTTAGGACTTGGTAGTGTTAAAAGTAAAACATAACAGAATAGAGTGAAATAATTGTAGAAAGCTTTTGTATATTAACTATGAAGTTAGTAATGTTTTGCTGATTTTTTTCTCTCACCCCACCATGTTTCTTCTTTTTTTATTGTTTAATTTTTCATTTTGTTGTTATTATGAATAATTTTAGATTGCTTTGTTTTAATTTATTATTGCTCATGTTGTTTGTATTGTTATATTTTTTTATTATTTTTGTTATTATTATGTTTAATTTTTGTTTTTCTTTGTTCCTCTATTTTTTATATGTATATTTTTTTTATTTTCATTTTTTGTTTCTTTTCTGTTTTATAATTGTATGTTAATGTTTTTGTATTACTACAGTACAGCAGGGTAGGCAGGTCCCATATGATCCTCCTACTTGCATTCCACCGGCTATACTACCAAGGCCCAGCATGTCTGGACAGCATCCAGACAGCACCCCCTCTACTCTCTCTGCACTACCTGGACCCTCAGGTAGTTCTGGCTCAGAGGATAGGCCTGCAGTCCCCTCTGGGACCAGTGGTGCATGGGGTGCACTTATCACCCAGAATGAATTTCCAGGTATGGTGCATAGGATTGTGCACTGTACAGAGGACACACCCCTATGCCAGATGCAGCGCCTGCTCTCCGTCCTGGTACAGAGTACCCATTGAAGACACACATGTTGGGCACTGCAGCTGCCTGTACAGTGAGGGGACAGTGGTGACAGTCCACTGGGTGAGGACTCGATTCCTACTGTGACCCATCCTGATGACCATGAGACCTCAATTTCCCCACCCTCACCCCAACCCCCTCATGTGTCTTTCACCATCCTTGTATTTTGTCTTGTATGTCCTGTCTGTCAGCAATTGCTTCCTCACCTTTCCAACTTGCCTGCCCCAGACATGCCTATGTCCCTCCCCCAACATTCATCTCTCACCAAAAAAAGGCACCTGCCCCCCCCCCAAAAAAAATCATCCCATACATAGCTCTCCATTTTGCACGTGTCTATTTGACCCACTTGATTCAGTCCAATTGGCTATACAACATGATTATGTTGTTGTCACTTCTGTTTCTGGAGGTGACAGTCAAAATTCAGCTAATATTGTATAAATCTGATCAGTTTTTACTGTCAAAGAAATGGATAGCTATGGTTCTTTCCTACACCCTTCTTGCACATTCCTAGATTCACAGGTGTGTACTAGGCTAATGGCCTTGGAGCCTATATAAGCCTAGCCCAAGAAGATTCCTTGGCCTCCTTTCACTTTGTTTTCCCCCTGCTTGCTCCCCATTTCACCACTTTCCTATCTTACTCATTGCCTTTCTTTAAAGAATCCCTGCATGATGGTGCATCACTAAGCAATGGTAAAAGGTGGTAGTATCAGTAAATGTATGTAAAGATATCATACACACTTGTAAAATTCATGGCTACATCCCATTTTGAACCCAGTACCATCTGCCTCCGACAATAATGCATTAATCCACCCAGACAGTTCTTTAGCAGGTGTATTTTATACAATCTGTATTAACTGTCACATTTTATCTTTATATTTTCCCTTTGTACTCACCAGTGCTTAGTCCTTGTATTACCAATGTCATATTTTCGACATTAACTGTGTATGAAGCATCATTGCACGATAGACAGTAATGTTCTATAAAGCCTTAGTGCACAATTACCATTATTTATTTTTATTTATTTGACATTTGTTAACCAGGTTAGTCCAACTGGGAAGCAGAGCCTTTTTTCAGTGGAGACACAAGGAGAAAAGCTCCACAGATAAACAAATACAAAAACAAAACATCATGCAATATTAACATACAAGTGTATATACACAGGTGAAATAGAATACAACTTATAAATGAACACGTTAGAATACAAGAGTAATATTGAGGATATAAACAGCCATGGCACATATTAAGTATATAAAATATAATATAAAAAGTTAGAGCCTATTTAACAATTGCCATCAGAGAGAAATTCAAGGTTGGTAGAATATCATAAAGACCTTAAATGAGTAGTTGTGGTAAAGTGTGAGAGCTGAGAGGGGAAGAGGAGAGGGAGTAGTTTAGGTGGGAGTGGGACAAGGACAGCTCCAAGAATTAGTAAATAAGTCCTTTAGAATTTTTTTGAAGTTAAGGAAGTTGCTGTTTGTTCTTAGAAAAAGGGAAAGTTTGTTCTAGGCGTTGATGATGGAGTGAATGTATAAAAGTTTGCCAATATTTTTATTGGGTTTGTAGATGTCTAAGAGGTGTAGGTCTCTGCTGTGTAGGTTACACTTAGGAGAGTAGGAAGTGATGAGGTCCATGAGGGCAGGACAGCGGGAGGACTGATTTAAGATAGTGTGTATGAGATGGAGTTGGGGAAGAAGGAGTTGGTTATGTGGCTAAAGCCATTGTAGGTTTTTAAAGCTATGCTGTGGTGAGAGCAGTAGGGAAGGTTGGCAACACATCTGGCTGTTTTATTGTAAGTGGTTTCAAGTTTAGCTAATAGATTGGACTGAATATTGGTGAGAATAGGGGCTGCATAAAGTAAGGCTGGGAGAAGGAAAGTCTGTACTAGAGAATGTTTGGCATTAATAGTGAGGTATTTTTTATGTCTGTATGAGACCAAGTTTTTGGAGGGTCTTTTTGATGGCTTGCTGAATATGTATGTCAAACTTTAGTTGGTTATCTATGATTACACCCAGAAGTTTAGTGTGTTGTTCAACAGAGATAAGTGTATTATTAAGAGAAGATACTGTGAAGGTATTTTTGTGTTGCTGTAATGACTTTGGGAGAAGGAGTAGAAGTTTTTTTTTTTAGGATTGAGAAGTAGTTGATTATAAGTCAGCCATTTTTAGACTGAAAGGAGGAAATCTTGAGTAAGACAAAGGAGGTGGGGAAGGTTATCAGAGCATGAGATAATAGTGGATTAGTCTGTATAGTGTATCAGTGAGGAGTATGGACAGGAAGTATGTAGGTTATTTGTAAAGATATTAAAAAGGAGTGCAAGGACTGACTCTTGGAGACACCTGTTTGGATTGGGAGGAAGGAAGAGGAGGCCGAAAGATTGGAATCTGTTGGAGAAGTAACTGGAGAACCATAGTATAGTAAAAGAGGAGAGATTAAGGGAAGAAAGTTTTGAGAGCAGAAGTGTATGGGAAATGGTGTTGAAGGCTTTAGATAGATCAAAGAAGAGGGATGAAACTAGTTTGTTATTGTCCCAAGCTTTGGCAATATTCTGTAAAAATGAAATGAGGGCTTTAGTGAAGCTGTGGTGAGGGCAGGAACCATGACAGCATGAGTGTTAACAGGTTGTCTTGTATGATGTGTTTGAGAAGCTGTTTATGAATACATTTTTTTAGAATTTTAGATAATTGGATAGAAAGGCGATATGTCTGTAGTCTGTAGTTGGTTGGTTTAGTTGAATTGATAACTTTCTGGAGGAGTATGGCATAGGATTTGTTCCAGAAGTCAGCAACTGTGTTCTATTGAATTGACATGTTTATTAATATGGAGACTGGATGTGCAACAGAGTCAGCTGCAAGTTTAAGGAATAGAGAAGGAAAGTTGTCAGCAGAGGGGGAGCAGATTTTCAGTTTGGTAAGAAGAGATTTGATGCATGCAGTAGGGACAGGTTTAAAAGTGGGTGGAATTGGTAGAGGGAA
This sequence comes from Protopterus annectens, assembly GCF_019279795.1. Lineage (NCBI taxonomy): Eukaryota > Metazoa > Chordata > Ceratodontiformes > Protopteridae > Protopterus > Protopterus annectens. The sequence goes on along the minus strand of NC_056729.1, from coordinate 1,414,658,282 downwards.
GGGGATCAGAATGGAGGTGTTGTCAAGTTTAGTTAACTTTTTTATAGAGTTGATGAAGAAGGAATTAAGAAAGAAGGCAGGGTCTGTTGGTGAGCTGTTAGGACAGGGGCTGGGGTAGAAGGTTTGCCTGGATGTAAGAGTTTGTTGATAATATTATCTAGTGGTTTTTGATAGTATTGTTTTTTTGCCCGGATTGACTTCTTTCTTGGTTAGGTTCCTAAGTTCTTTATAAGTTTGGAGATGGCGATGGGAATTTGTTTTTTTTCCAGTTTTCCAGACACTGTCTCATTTAAACATTAGTTTGCAGGTGGGTTGGGAAAGTTTGTTTTTGTTATTATTTTTCTAGTGGGGGCTAAGGAGTTTAGGATATTCAGGAAGGTGTCTTTAAATTTGGATAAAGCCTCATTGAGAAGGGGGTGTAGAGAAAGGACCATTTAATAGAGAAGAGAAGATTATTGAAGGTATCTGAGCAGAAATTAGAGAGTTATGGCTGTTTATTTTTGTAAAGCATGAGTGCACCAAGCTGTACATCATGCAGCTTCGCTAAGCAAGGTAAATAAAAATTTTAATAAGTAACACAAATGAGAATAGCAGTGAATAGTATTAGCTACAGCTTTATTTGGAACTAGTTTTATGTGGCCAAAAAAGGAACTTTTCACTGGTTGAAGTCAATTACTACCTGCATCCAAAGATTCAGTTACATAGCAGGTGTATGCAACAGCAGTGAAGTCTGCAGTTTTCTATTTAGTGGATAAAATAGACATTTTACTCAACTGACTGTGTAGCATGGTCTGTTAATGCATTGATCCAACCTTGTTTTGGTTTAGATGGTACTGGGTTCAAATACAGGCGTATGTAACAGTTTCACATACTTTTAAGTGCAAATAAAAATGATAAATTGGGGTACTTATGAATCTGTGTCATCATTTTTGTGGAACATAATACTGGTTTCAAATACAGGTTTAAATAACAGCTGTAATTGCTTTTGCCGTAGACACACATCATTGCAAGATGCACACCATCGTGCACAGATTCCCTAAAGAAAAGACATGGGGAAGACAGGAAAATGGTGAAATAGGGAGCAAGCATGGAGGAAACAAAGTGAAAAAAAGGCAGGAATGTGCAGGAAGGGCCTAGGAAAGAACCATAGCTATCCATTTCTGCAACAACAAAACATGAGACTATATGAAGAATATTAGCTGATTTTGGATTATCATGTCCAGAGAGAGAGGTGACCATAACACAGTCATGTTGTATTGGACCAAATCAAGGGTGTCATGAACTCACTGGTATGAAATGGAGAGCAATATGTGGAACGATTTTTTTGGGGGGACAGCTGACCTTTTTTTCTTTTTTGCAGAGAGAGAGGAATGTTGGGGTAGGGTCCTAGGTGTATGTGGGTAAGGTAAGGTGGGTAGGTGAGGAAGCAATGGCAGACAGGCAGAGCATACAAGATGAGATACAGGGAGGGTGAAAGACACAAGAGGGTGGTGAACACCATGGCTGGGGAGTGGGGGTGGGACATTAAGAGCCCATGGACATCAAGTTTGGAGACAGTGAGAATCGAGTCCTTACCCAGTGGACTGTTATCACTGTTACCTCACTGCACTGATGGATGCAGTGTCTGACATCTGCATCTCCTTGTATCTTGTATTATTCAGAGCAATGATAGAGAACAGTGTCTTTACCTGGCATGCACCAGCTGTGTGACGCACAATCCTATGCACAACCCTGGCAGTTCATTGCTGGTGATAAAATCACCACCTCTGCCACTGCTCCTGGGGGAAACCACTGGCCTATCCTGCAGGGCAGAACTACCTGAGAGTCCAGATAGTGCAAGGGCAGCATACATGGTGTTACCATGTTGTGTCCCTGATGTGCTGGGATGTGGTGATATAGCTGGTGAAGTGGGGGCAGGTGGCTCCCATGGGACAGGCCTACCCTACTGTGCTGTGAAAAAAAAGGGGGAAAAAAAGAACATAAGGGGTGGGGAGAGAGAAAAAAGGGAGAACATTAGCAACATCATAAGTGACATACAAAGCAGTGATACAATTATTTCACTCTATGTTACCTTTACTTTTAACAGTACAAACTGCAAACAAACTTTTTTATAATGTTTCTGAATACCCAGTTAATAATAGATGCACTATTGTACAAATTTCAGCCAGCAATCCTTGATGTGTGCATATGCTGCCCATATGCAGGCTCCAGTTCTACTAGTTACATTTTCCAGCAGGCTATTTGTTCCACTGCTAGAGAGGTCTGCAGTTACAGTGCAATAATGATGAAAACATAACAGTACGTGTTCATTTGGTAATTGTGGTGTTTGAACCCACAACTGCTGTCTATTCTCTACTACCGTAGTGTTCTGTGTTTTCACAGAGTACTGCATGCATACTTTCCTTAAACTCTTACAGCAATAAATGTGGACAAAGCCATATGTAATAGGAGCCAAAGTCCAAATAATTAGGATGACTCTTACATACTTGCTCTTACAAACGTATTAAGGTGATACAGTAAAAGCTTTGCACTTATATTACTTTTCTGAAGGGTCTGAATTCTATATCTCACATGTCTGACATTATTTAATGACATCAGTCCCCAAACCTTATGCAATTATTTGACAGAAAACCACAATTATATCTGTAACTATACAAAGACTGGACATTCCGTGGAAATCTGTACAGCTGACAGGTATTACTGCATAACATCCTAATTAAGCCCATACCTCACAAACTCTTACCACCAAAAATGTGGACCAAGCAATAAATATGGGGGGGGGGGTACAAAGGTGCACAAATAGCAACACATTTTGCATATTCTTCTACAAACCTAGAAAAGTGATACAATAGCAAGCTTTGCATTAGCACAAATGTTCTGAAAGGTATGAATTATGAGACACAAATGTCATTTACTAACTGCTGTCCTCAATGCTTTGGCTAAGATTTGCCAGACAAATACAATTCATGAGAAGCAAACAAAAATTATGAGGCAACAATCTGCACATTCTGCAAAACCATACAGTTGAGAGGTTTTATAAAGCAGTTTTTAACTTTTAATGCTACAATAACAGTACTGTTGTGATGCATACATATCATGTGCTGCTTGCATCTGTGCCAAATGACTTTCATGGGCTCTAACATTCAGATCATGATCTGCCTCAGCTGTGGAAAAAACAGAACAGAATATCATTATGAATACCAAGCCTGACTATATGCAGCTTTAAACTATTGGAAGTAATGTCTGAAAGTCATGCTTACAAATCTATTGGATGCCACCAGTCCAACAGTCCTCAAACCAACAGTCAAGGGAATCCCTCCTCCTCATCCTGAGGTCTTGATTGTGCTTCCTATACTGTTCACCAGTGCAGATAATACCAGTAGCACTGGTCAGAGCCCAGGCCAGACTATTCCATGCCTCTGTTCTTCATTGTGAGCCATGGTAATGCCTCTGCAGGAGCCAGGGCCCATGGTCATTTGTTAGGAGTCCAACAAACACTTTGGACTCCTGGTCACCCTACCTTTCAGCCCTAAATCTTAAAGTCTATCTAGAAAAGTCTTCCATGTCTGTCACAGAGAAAGTCCAATGTAGAATGATATTTTCTTGCCAATTGCATGTATCACATTTACTCAGAGGGTGCACATTTTGATTTGGCAATATTTGAAAAAGCTGCTCATTGCTTACCATTGTGCAAACAGGGAACAAAGGGTGCAATGTGTTTGTGTGATGGTAAGTGATGCAGAATTTGGTAACTAATGCAATTTCGATGTTATTTGAGATACAGACAATTCTGTAACTGTGTTGGTCCAATGCCAAGCCACATAGCAGGATTATACTTGCCTGAACATAGTGCACATTATACCCACAGTCATACTTTTGCTGTTAACTAGACAATACATAGATTAATAAATAATTACACAACTGACACAATATTACTGTGTCAGTCCTAAGTCATATAAATATTATATACGCTACACTAGATCACCTGCTATAAGTGAGAATTACTATAATGTGAATTGGAACAACATTAAAATTGAATGGCATATGCTGTATTCGATCCCTGGACCATATGGATGTTAGTCTGGCACTAACCATTATTGACACAGGAAAGTTGGGAATGCTTTTCTCTCTGTGTCAGTTCATTGCTAAATACTGCAATGTCACAACAGTAAAATAAAGATTGTACACCTTGTACTCAAACCCAGGATATCTAGACTTCAGACCTAGACTTAACACATGCTGCCACAGAGTAACTTACATAACATCTCCTAAGTTAGTATTCATTGTTAAGTTCTCACTGTTAACTACAGTGCAATGGTGCTTAGCAGGTTTGTGTGATGCACAATTACATTAATAGAAAGCACCCGGTTTCTATTTTTGGTTGTCTGGGCCCTGTCTGCTACCCGGGTGGTCCAGACATCATTATACACAATTCTGCTCTACACACAAAACTGATTAGCATAGCCAAACCTGTATGTGCAAAAAATGCAACCCCTCCCATCACCTACTAAAGTAAGACAAAAGGAGAAAAAAAGGGAATACAGTTTGTTACTACACAGGAGGTATGTCTGCAGAGGTCTGGATTTCCAGTCTCACTCCAATGCACCTTCAGAAAAACAGGATGGATGCATTATCCCTATTTGCCACACAAACATCTAGGCAGCAAGCAACTTTAAGTTATACATCACACAACAATCTTCCACAATGTATTTTAAGTGATATCAAGCCATCAACTGTTATTTATACATGTATTATATGAAATAGGTTTGGCTGTACTGTGCTTAGTGATCACACAACTGGTTAGGACTATTGTTTGAAATTATACCAATCTGTGTTGCTTGGCTATTCAGCAGCTAACTGGCTGGTATTCAGAGATATGCAGTGTGAAAGTCAGTCTACCTAATTTACCTAACAGTGTGCATGTATATTAACTGAGAATGGTACAATATGCAATTGTCAGCAAATGAAGGCCAGACTGGATGGCACAAAAAAGCATAAACTGATCTTTCAGTGGTGGGATCAAAGGTGAATTTCTGTTATGGCACATGCAAGGGTACACTGCTCTTTCAAGGGGGTGGGTCAAGCTGAGGTCATGTTATAGCACAACTTTTCTATGTAAAGATATTTTATTGCAAACATATGATGCTAAACTGAGGCCATGCATTGATCACCAGTACTCTGAAGAGTTATGAATGTGTGAATCATGCATGGCTGAAGACTTTTACTTTCTAATGGACACATACAAGAGAAATAACTCTCTAAAGTTACTTGTTACTTGACTTTCTGTACACATCTCCCACCTTTTACCTGCTTACTGTACCATTTGATGAAATACAAGTACATGCGATAATAATATTGTGAGTTACAGTACATGTGCAGGACTTACCTTGTAAATGATGTATTTATATGCTACACTTTATGAAATCCCTGGGAAAAAAACAGCATGGAGTCTGCATGGATGCTTTATATCTTGTTGAATAGCTTCACAAGATTGATTGAGTAGCATGCAATTCACCTGCTTATGTAGTAATTAGCATCTCTGGATCACAGACCAAGACAGATGCATTCCATTAATAATGTATTCCGTTATAAAAAGGCAAATGTGTAGCTAGCTAAACTTATGTTGAGGAGAGTTAATACATTGTTCAATTCACTAAGACAACTGTATTTCTTCACAGTATAGCTCTACAGAGGAGCATTGTACTCCAGTGGGTATGTTCCCATTTTTACCTACATAATGCATATGCTGGAATGTAATTAAGAATAAATGTGAAGTAATGGCTTTCACACTTTAATCTGTGTGCATTACTTAGAAGTGTTATGATGGCATGGTCTTGGTTGTCAAGCCATTTCACAGGTACACAGCACTGAGAATACCTGAAAAGGGAATGCTGTGTTATAAATATTAAAACATGTTACATGGACAGGTCCTTTGATAGCACTTTTAGCATTTCAAAGATGTTTTGTTAGCACAATGGGTCATTAGCCTGTCATTTTGTTTGGGGGGGAACAAAGATGAGCTAGTGCCAGAACAGTAACTAGAGTGTACTGTTATTTTGGATAGGTGAGCATAGTATACTTACTGCTATGGCACAAACTAGGATATGATTTTTTTTGTTAGTCTCCTTATTTTGTATCCTCCATCTTGTTATTTTTGAAATATGCAGACTCTTTCATGTTTATCCAGGAGGAAATACTGACAGCCTTCCTTTACTGCTTTATCTGTAAACAGTTAATTTGTAGTTATGCAATCCTCATATGCATTATCATTCTTTTGTCTTGTAGGGTACAATATGTCTCCTCATCATAAGACCTTATTTACAGATACAGTGAATAATCTGATAACTGATGCCTTAAGGCAAGATGATGCTGTGCTGCTGCCCAGGGCCAGACCAATATGGTTGAGTGTACAGCCCTTTGGGATGAATTAGTGGCCAACATTAACACCATTGTGCGACACAGTCACACATATGAACATGTGCTTCACAGAGCAACAGACGTAGTAACTGCTGCACATAGGCATGCAGCTGCAGTGGCATGCAGTGGTCAAGTCACAGGTGGAGGCCCTGCTGTTGAACCTCCTCTTACTGCCACTAAGGAATTCCTGGCAAACATTGCCAAACAGGACAGCTCCCAGCATTCCATGGCACATTATTTTCTGGATGTGGGCACACTCCTGCATCCCAAGAGGAACTGCCAGGTATGTTTTAATAGATGAGAATTAGAGCACCATGGCATAGTGCACTAACTTTAATAATGTATATGTCTGTGTCAGTTGTTGGGTGGGTGGATTTAGGATTGCTACAGGTGAGAGACTGGTGATTGGAGCAGATTTCAATGGGCATGTTGGTGAAGGGAACAGAGGGGATGAGGAAGTGATGTGTAGGTATGGTGTTAAGCAAAGAAATGCAGAAAGTCAGATGGTAGTGGATTTTGTGAAAAGGATGGACATGGCTGTGGTGAATACATATTTTAACAAGAGGGAGGAGCATAGGGTGACATACGAGAGTGGAGGAAGATGCACACAGGTGGATTATATCTTATGTAGAAGGGCCAGTCTGAAGGAGATTGGAGACTGTAAAGTGGTGGCAGGGAAAAGTATAGTTAGGCAGCATAGGATGGTGGTTTGTAGGATGACATTGGTGATCAAGAAGAGGAAGAGTGTGAGGGCAGTACCAAGGATCAAATGGTGGAAATTGAAAAAGGGTAATTGTGAGGTGGAGTTCAGGGAAGCGTTAAGACAGGCACTGGGTGGCAGTGAAGAGTTACTGAATAGCTGTGTAACTACAGCAGAGCTAGTAAGAAAGATGGCTAGAAAGGTGCTTGGTATGACATCTGGAAAGAGGAAGGAGGACAAGGAGACCTGGTGATGGAATGAAGAAGTGCAGGAGAGCATACAGAGAAAGATGTTGGCGGAGAAGAAGTGGGATTGTCAGAGAGATAAAGAAAGTAGAAAAGAGTATAAGGAGATGAGATGCATGGCAAAGACAGAGGTGGTGAAGGCTAAGGATAAGGCGTATGAAGAGTTGTGTGTAAGGTTGGACACTAAGGAGGGAGAAAAGGACCTGTACCAATTGGCTAGACAGAGGGACCGAGCTAGTAAAGATGTGCAGCAGGTAAAGGTGATAAAGAATAATGAGGGAAATGTACTCACAAGTGAGGAGAGTGTGTTGAGCAGATGGAAAGAGTACTTTGAGGGGCTGAGGAATGAAGAGAATGAGAGGGAGAGAAGGTTGGATGATGTGTGGATAGTGAATCATGAAGTGCAGTGGATTAGCAAGGAGGATGTAAGGATAGCTATGAAGAGGATGAAAAATGGAAAGGCTGTTGGTCCAGATGACATACCTGTGGAAGCATGGAGTTGTTTAGGTGAAATGGCAGTGGAGTTTTTAACTAGATTGTTTAATGAAATCTTGGAAAGTGAGAGGATGCCTGAGGAATGGAGAAAAAGTGTTTTGGTACAGATTTTTTAGAATAAGGGTGATGTGCAGAGCTGTAGTAACTGCAGAGGGATTAAATTGATCAGTCACAGCATGAAGTTATGGGAAAGAGTAGTGGAAGCTAGATTAAGAAGGAAGGTGATGATTAGTGATCAGCAGTATGGTTTCATGCCAGGAAAGAGCACTACAGTTGCAATGTTTGCTCTGTGAGTGTTGATGGAGAAGTACAGAGAAGGTCAGAAGGAGTTGCATTGTGTCTTTGTGGACTTCTAGAAAGCATATGACAGGGTGCCTAGAGAGGAGTTGTGGTATTGTATGAGGAAGTCAGGAGTGTCAGAGAAGTATGTAAGAGTGGTACAGGATATGTACGAGGGTAGTGTGACAACGGTGGGGTCTGCGGTGGGAGTGACGGATGCGTTTAAGGTGGAGGTGGGATTACATCAAGGATCAGCTCTGAGCCTTTTCTTTTTTGCAATGGTGATGGACGGGTTGACAGACAAGATCAGACAGGCGTCCCTGTGGACTATGATGATGTTTGCAGATGACACTGTGATCTGTAGTGAGAGTAAGGAACATGCGGAGGGGATCCTGGAGAGGTGCAGATATGCTTTAGAGAGAAGAGGAATGAAGGTCAGCAGGACTAAGATGGACTATATGTGTGTAAATGAGAGAGAGAGGATAGAGGAATGGTGAGGATGCAGGGAGTAGAGGTGGAGAAGGTAGATGAGTTTAAATACTTGGGATCAACAGTTCAGAGTAATGGTGAGTGTGGAAGTGAGGTGAAGAAGAGAGTACAGGCAGGATGGAGTGGGTGGAGAAGAGTGTCAGGAGTGATTTGTGACAGATGAGTACCAGTAAGAGTGAAAGGGAAGGTCTATAAGAGGGTAGTGAGACCAGCTATGTTATATGGGTTGGAGACAGTGGCATTGACAAAAGGGCAGGAGTCAGAGCTGGACGTGGCAGAGTTAAAGATGTTAAGATTTACACTGGGTGTGACGAGGGTGGACAGGATTGGGGATAAGTATATTAGAGGGTCAGCCCAGGTTGGAAGGTTTGGAGACAAAGCCAGAGAGGTGAGATTATGTTGGTTTGGACATGTGCTGAGGAGGGATGCAGAGTATATTGGGAAAAAGATGCTAAGGATGAAGCTGCCAGGTAACAGGAAAAGAGGAAGGCCTAAGATAAGGTTTATGGATATGGTGAGAGAAGACATGCAGGTGGTTGGTGTGGCAGAGCAAGATGCAGAGGATAGGAAGAAATGGAAACAGATTATCCTTTGTGGAGACCCGAAATGGAAGCAGCCAAAATAAGAAGAAGAAGAAGAAGAAGAAGAAGAAGAAGACAGTTACAAACTTAATGTAAAGTTGTCAGCCACATTCTTGTTGACAGTTGAGGCACTGCAGATATAGAGGTGTAATTGTCTTACCCCCTGTTTTACTGTTAAATGTGATGATCTCTCAATTACCTCTTGGATTACTTATTTCAGGACTGTCAGGAACACAGAGACACAGGCCTTTTGCAGAAGGTAAGCCTAATGCATTTATATCAGTACTATATATAAATTTCAAGATATCTCATAATGTGTCCTCGCAGGCGTGTTGTATATATTGCTGTACTGTCTGTAATAATGACAGCAGTATACTTTTTTAGCATATATTGCAGCATAGTAGTACAGGTATTAATGTATTCATGTGTTTCTCCCTTTTTATCACAAGTGAGCATGACAGTGGGATTGTGGGCATCTGACACCTGATGTCAGTGTCTCAACAGACACTGATGATGATGGTTGTGAAGGCTGCCAGCCTAGCTAGATAGAATTTTATAGATAATTCTGTCATCTGTACATATTAATATAAGCCACAGGTTTGTCTCTTAAATGTGAAAAGACTAATGTTAGATGGGAACTGCAAAAAATGTAGCAACAGTGCACCCTGCTGGCAGAAAGCTGACCAAGTTAAGCATGTTGTGACCCTTTGATATAAACACAGTGCCGACATGTCTAAATGAAGACATTCTTTCTGTTCTTTTAACCAATAATTAAATTGCTAGATTTAAACATGCAAATGTATTTTTATTGCTCTGCTTCCTGACCAGCTGAAGATAACAAAAGTAGATGTTAAGAATATAAATGTAGTTTCTGTTAGCCTGGGAACCCCAGGAAAGTGTGAAGAATGATGTAATGTGAACCACAAATGTGATTTTAAAAACATAGAGAATCAGAGAGGATTAAACATTTTTGTCTTGACCCTCCAACTCAGCACTGCCTTTGCTCTATATGTAAGTTTATCTTAGACTTGTGTTTTCTCTTAGAAATACCTAGAAACTAGAAAGATTAGGCTAAGTGTTTTTCTGTGATGTCAGAGCTGGACTACTAAATTAATTTAAGTATTTGTCTGTGATCTCTGAACTCTTGACTAGCACTGTGCAGTAAAGTATTGTCTTGTGTTTTTATTATTTATTATTAAATATTTAAACCTTTCAGCTGTGACTGTTTTGTGTAAAGATAATTTAAGCTCTACAGTATATTGCATGTATATAGTGATCCTGTACCAAGTCACTCTAATAAGCCTTGATTGTTTAGTCACACTTACCAATTGGATAATAATATTGAACAGTAATAATTGGACACCCTTTTAAGGGCCTTTGAGTAGCTGATAAATATTAGTGGGTGGTGGCAGCTAATACTACCATATAGTCTGGGCAAAAGGGGCACATCTGGAGAACCTGTACCAGCCTTCCCCAGGAATGTTTGTGTAGTTGTATAAACTCTTCTCAAAGAGTGTGTGTGTGTGTGTGTGTGTGTGTGTGTGTGTGTGTGTGTGTGTGTGTGTGTGTGTGTGTGTGTGTGAGTCAGCTACTTGGGCAGGGACACAAAGCACTGGTTGGACAGAGAGGATGCTGGAGGTTTTAGCTTGCCCACTAGGTTGACATCTGGACCATATAGCTGTGCCAATTGGGAGTCTTACTGGGGACCTGGAGAGCAAGGGAGCAACCAACCCCGGACTGACTGTGATCTCTGTGTGCTCTTAAGGGAAATTGCACTTTACTGTGTGTATTTGTTATCCTTTCCTCCTATGTGAGATGCCCCTCACTGGTGTTAGTGGTGAGGATTGAGACTCCTTGATTGCTGGGCCAGGGCACGGGCATCACATATTGATTGTTTAGCAGTGGTTGGATATCCACACCACATATTAATTGGGTGGCAAATACTAATTGACTTGTAGTGGTGTGGGTAGAGTGAATTCCTATAGCTTGTGTATAGTGAGCTTTGAAGGTATTATGAAATCTAAATCAGCCATGCAGTGAATACTTAGAGTTAATATCAAAATTGTTTTATTTCTTTTGTCAGCTTACTTAATCAGGGTGAGCAGGCAGCATGTCAGCAGAGGAGTATGGAAAGTTGACAAGGAGCCAGCTGGCAGAGATGTGCCAGGCTAGGGGACTGGTGCATGAAAACCTGATTAAGGCAGACCTGAATTCAGCCTTGGTTACAGCTGCACCAGAAAGCAGCAACCAGGAGGACAATCAGATTGGCAGTGAAGATATAATACTCTCAGAGAATGGACAGCTCAACCTTTCTGCAGAGGACTTAAAAATCCATCTGAAGCTAAAGAGACGTGAGCTGGAGGCCAGGTGTTTGGAGATAGAAGCCGAGGAAAAGGTACGGCAGATGAGGCATGAGACAGAAATGCTGACTCTTCACCAGAGTCATGGAGGTAATGGGGAAGGGAGTAATTGGACCCCAGAAACACAAAAGGTCAGTAACTTTCTTCCGCATTTTAAAGGGGGGATAATTTTGATAGTTTCATTCATATATTTGAGAGGGTATGCAAACAGTATAGTGTTGACAAAGGCTCTGGGTATGGTTACTGACCCCCTTACTCCATGATAAAGCTTTAACTGTTTTGTCAAAAATGTCTGACATTGCATGTTTTGATTATACTGCTGTTAAAAATTACTTGTTAGAATTGTTTAAGCTAACACCTGAAATATATAGGAAAAAGTTTGGTGAGCATAGATGCAAGGCAGATGAAAGTGTGTGTGAATATGTTGCTGAACTGAGCACTTATTTCCATAGGTGGGTGAGTGAATGTCATGTGACCACTTTTGAAGGGCTGGCAGACCTTTCACTGAGGGAACAAGCCCTTAGCACTTTGCCTGAGGACATGAAGATCTGGTTAGCTGATAGACAATGTGCTACTTCAGATGAGTTGGGGAAGAAGGGAGACCTATACCTGGCAAGCTGGGCAGCCCTGCACAGGAAGGGGACCCCCAGTACTGCTTATGGGTCTAAAGGAACCCATGGCGGGCAGCTCAGTCTGCCCCAACAGAATCTGTCAGTAGCAGGGGAAGCCACTTGTCCAGGTACACATCCAGGAGGTAGGGTTAAATGTTTTGAATGTAACCAGTGGGGCCAGGTGGCATACAGGTGTCCATGAAGGCAAGGTGATTGAGCCAGTAAGTGGGAAAGACAAAATGCCAATAGCAGGTTGCCTTGAGACAACAGGGGTACTGAACTATCATCCTGCAGATGTTCTGACAGGGAAGGATTTGGATGAGGCAGTACCATATGCTTATGCAGTTACACACAGTCAGGCTAGGAGACAAGCATGTGGGTCTGGTAGCCTGGGGGAGACCCAGACAGACTGCATACTTACAGCCAGGATTGGTGAGGTGGTTACTTCAGGGAGGGAGCTACTCTGTAGCAGTGAGACTGAAGGTGAGCCACAGCTGCTTGGGGATACTGATGGTCCCTTGGACAGAGTGACTACAAAGGTAGAGGTGAATAGTAGCACCCAGGCTGACAGTGAGGCACCACTGTCCAAGGATGCCAGACTTCCTGTGGAAGGGGAGCTGGGAAGGGTTACAAGGAGAGAATTGAGACAGGCTCAGCTCTCAGACCCTACATTGCAAGGCCTGAGGCAGGTAGCTAGGGAGGCACCTGATTCTCAAGAAAAGGGGGAATCTGTATACTGTGACAAAGGGTTACTATACAGGGATTGGACCCCTGAGGGAGGATTAGAAGGTGAGAGAGTACAGCAGTTGGTAGTGCCTAGAGCCTACCATCTGGCACTTCTAGCCATAGCCCATGATATTCCCTTTGCAGGTCATATGGGCATAAAACGTACAAAGAGGCGTATTATGCAGAACTTCTATTGGCCTGGAATTTCCAGAGATGTAACAGGGTACTGCAGGACCTGTGAGCAGTGCCAAAAGGCAGGCAAGGCAGGAGACAAGGTGAGAACTCATTTGATGTCTTTGCCTGTGATTGAGGAGCCATTTCAGAGGGTAGCTATGGATATTGTGGGTCCTCTGAGTACCCCAAGTTCCACAGGGAAAAAGTATATCCTAGTGGTAGTGGATTATGCTACACTATACCCTGAGGCAGTAGCTTTGTCCTCCATTGAGGCAGAGAAGGTGGCAAATGCTTTGTTAGAGGTTTTCAGCAGGGTAGGTTTCCCAAATGAAATACTGACTGACAGAGGTACCGATTTCATGTTAAACCTGCTGGCTTGTCTGTGGAAGTCCTGTGGGGTGAAGAACATGAAGACCACCTCCTGCCATCTCCAGACTAATGGTCTTTTTGAGAGGTTAAATTCTACAATCAAGTCCATGCTACAGGCATTTGCAGATCAGTTTAAGAGGGTGTGGGACAAATATTTGCCCCATCTGTTGTTTGCTTACAGAGAGGTTCCCCAGGAATCAACAGGTTTTTCACCCTTTGAGCTGCTGTATGGGCATAGGGTGAGGGGACCTCTAGATTTAATTTGAGATGAGTGGGAAGGTGAGTGTGAGTCTCACAAGGAGTCTGCTGTGGCATATGTCCTAAACCTCAAGACAAGGCTCAGGGAACTCATGGGCTTGGCCCAGGAGAACCTGGCAAAAAGCCAACAACAGAAAAAGGTGTAGTATGACAGGAATGCTCAAGTTAGAGAGTATGCTGTGGGGCAGCAGGTAATGGTCCTCATTCCTGTCAGACACAACAAGCTGCAAGCAGCTTGGGAGGGACCCTACTAGATGGTAAGAATGGTAAGTGATGTTAACTACATGGTGGAACTGCTAGGCAGAAGGCAGGGGCACAAATTTTACCATGTTAACATGATGAAACCTTACCATGATAGGGAGGCCCTTATGCTGAGCATTTTCAGTGGATTGCAGGAGTCTGAGAGAGATTTGGGGACTGATCTCCTCAGTGAGACTTGGGCTGACACCTCAGTGGAAGGGGTAGCAATGTCCAAACAGCTATCTCCTACCCAGGTTTCAGAAATCTGAGCAGTGTTGCTGGAATTTGGGGACATGTTCACTGGAAAACCAGGGTGCACCCACCTGGGGCAGCACCAGGTGGATACAGGACCCCAAAGGCCTATTAGGCAGGCCCCTTATAGAGTGCCTGAAAGAGTCAAACAGACTCTGAGGCAGGAGGTACAGGAGATGTTGGAACTAGGGGTGATTCAAGAGTCCAACAGTCCCTGGGCCTTCCTAGTGGTGCTGGTGCCAAAGAAGGATGGCAGCACCAGGCTATGTGTGGACTACAGGAAATTAAATAGTCACACAGAGTCAGATGCTTACCCCATGCCTAGGACAGATGAGACCCTAGAGCAGCTGGGTGGGGCTAAGCATCTTACAACCACTGATCTTACCAAGGGTTACTGGCTGGTGCCCTTGACTATCAGTGCTAGAGAGAAGTCAGCCTTTGTGACTCCTTTTTGCTTGTATGAGTTCACAAAGATGCCCTTTGGGATGAAGAATGTCCCAATGACTTTCCAGAGGCTGGTAGATTGTATCCTAGCAGGAGCAGGAGGGTTTGTCCTTGCTTACCTCGATGATATTGCCATCTACATCCATTCCTGGCCAGAGCACCTTCAGCATGTCAGGGAGGTGCTGGGCAGACTACAGAGGGCAGGGTTGACCATTAAGGCGAGCAAATGTCAGGTAGGTATGGCAGATGTCCTACCTAGGACATAGACTGGGGAGTGGTAAGATAAGGCCAGAACCTGCCAAAGTGGAAGCCATTCAGGCATGGCCTGAACCTGTTACTAAAAAGCAGGTGAGGGCATTTTTAGGAACAGTAGGGTACTACAGAAAGTTCATCCCCAGTTATAGTACCATAGCTGCTCCCCTTGCAGACCTAACAAGGAAGAAGAAGCCAGATAAGGTAGTCTGGACCCCAGCATGTGAGCAGGCATTCCAGAAGCTTAAATAAGCTTTGGGAGGACCCCCTGTGTTAGCCAGCCCAGATTACAGCAAATAAGTTGTTGTGCAGGTGGATGCTTTGAATCATGGGGTGGGGGCTGTACTTAGCCAGATTTCTTCAGAGGGAGAAGAGCACCCAGTGGTTTATCTCAATCATAGGCTCTAATCCAGGGAGGAATTCTATGCAGCTGTAGAAAAGGAATGTCTAGCCATAGTGTGGGCACTGCAGAAACTTCAGCCTTATCTAGATGGAAGGAAATTCACTGTTATGACAGATCACAACCCCCTAACATGCTTTAATAGAGCCAGCCAGCAAAATGCCAAGTTGCTAAGATGGAGACCAGGGTTGCAAGCATATCTTATGTCCATGCAACACTGCAGTGGGGTTAGCAATGCCAATGCAAATGGGCTCTCAAGACAGGGAATGGGGTAAGGTATACTCAGATAGACCTAACCCTCTCAAGCAGCGTTTCTCAAGGGTCACTTGAAAAACTAGCTTGAGTTCTGCAGGGGGGGGGGTGGAGATATGTAAAGGCTCCCAGCCCAGCTAGATAGAATTTTATAGATAATTCTGCCATTTGTACATATTAATATAAGCCACAGGTTTGTCTCTTAAATGTGAAAAGACTGCTGTTAGATGTGGAACTGCAAAAAAAAATGTAACAACAGTGCACTCTGTTGGCAGAAAGCTGACCAAGTAAAGCATGTTGTGACCCTTTGATCTAAACACGGTGCCAAAATGTCTAAATGAAGACATTCTTTCTATTCTTTTAACCAATAGTTAAATTGCTAGATTTACACATCCAAATGTATTTTTCTTGCTCTGCTTCCTGACCAGCTGCAAGGTAACAAAAGGAGATGTTAAGAATGTAAATGTAGTTTCTGTTATCCTGGGAACCCCAGGAAAGTGTAAAGAATGATGTAATGTGAACCAGGAATGTGATTATAAAAACAGAGAGAATCAGAGAGCATTAAGTATTTTTGTCTTGACCATCCAACTCATCACTGCCTTTGTTGCTCTATATGTAAGTTTATCTTAGACTTGTGTTTTCTCTTAGAAATAGCTAGAAACTAGAAAGATTAGAGTGTGTTTTCTGTAATGTCAGAACTGTACTACTGAATTATTTTAAGTATTTTTCTGTGATCTCTGAACTCTTGACTAGAATTGTGTTGTAAAAAGTATTGTCTTGTGTTTTTATTATTTATTATTAAATATTTTTAAACTTTTCAACTGTGGCTGTTTTGTGTAGAGATAATTTAAGCTCTAGAGCACATTGCATGTATATAGTGATCCTGTACCAAGTCACTCTAATAAGCTTTGACTGTTTAGTCACACTTACCAATTGGATAATAATATTGCACAGTAATAATTAGACACCCTTTTAAGGGCCTTTGAGTAGCTGATAAATATTAGTGGGTAGTGGCAGCTGATACTACCATATCGTCTAGGAAAAAGGGGCACATCTGGAGAACCTGTGCCAGCCTTCCCCAGGAGTGTATGTATGGTTGTATAAACTTTTCTCAAATTGTGTGTGTGTGTGTGTGTGTGTGTGTGTGTGTGTGTGTGTGTGTGTGTGTGTGTGTCAGCTACTTGGGCAGGGACACAAAGCACTGGTTGGACAGAGAGGGTGCTGGAGGTTTTAGCTTGCCCACTAGACTGAGATCTGGACCCTATAGCTGTGCCAGTGAGAGTCTTACTGGGGACCTGGAGAGCAAGAGAGTGACCAGCCCTGGACTGACTGTGATCTCTGTGTGCTCTTAAGGGAAATTGCACTTTACTGTGTGTATTTGGTATCCTTTCCTCCTATATGAGATGCTTCTCACTGGTGTTAGTGGTGAGGATTGAGGCTCCTTGATTGCTGGGCCAGGGCATGGGCATCACAATGGTGACCAAACTGAGACACAGTTAGAGGGTGCAGAGGATGAATCTGCCACAGAGGTTGACATCCAGCAACACGGTTTATTTTCCCTGGACACAGCCAGTAGGCCTACACACACACAATCTACTGAGGCCAGAGATATTGGACAGGTTGAGGACAAGGACATTGATCAGTGGAATGTGGCTACTGTGGCTTCAGTGCCTGTTCAATCTGTCTGTAGCGAAATTGTTGGTGATGTGCCATGCAGGAGGGTTGATAGTTATGCTCGGAGGAGGCCAGCTGTCCCTCTTCTACCTGATGCAGGTGTCTCTTCCCATATCCCTCAGTGGATGTTTAGGGCCATTGTGAAGGCACAGACATTTTCTGAAAGGCAAATTCTCAGAGTTCTAAATATGGCACAGTCTGATATCCATGACTGCATCCATCGTGTAGCCAATTCAATTGATCGGTTGAATGACACACTGGACATGAAGTGTCTGTGATGGAATGAAGGGTTTATATCATTGACCATGCAGTGTCTGCGATGACACATCTGCTGGGAGGGGGATGTTGTCACATGGAAGTAGGTCAGCCGCACCATCTGCCGATAGCCAACATGGTTGTGCCTGATGACGCTTCCATAGTGGCAGTACTTCCCCTGCACAATCAGGAAGTGTGCAGCTGTCCACACCCAGACATGGTAGACCATGGGGTCATGGCCCTGAACATTCCTGTGAAGGGAGCATGTCCAGCAGACAACAGTCACTTTCAGGTAGTAGCACTGCATCTGATCTTGGGCATTTAGGTGCTAGTGCATCTCCTAGCAGAGCCAGGTCTTATGGCTGGGGGTGACAGCGATGAACTAACAACTCTACCATGCATAGCTCACAACATACTAAGACATAGCACTAGCACTGAGCTTGGCTGTGTTCATGCACACTGTCACATACCACTTTCACGTGGAGGACCCCTGCAGGTACACATACACACAACAGTTACATGGTTCACCCTGCCTGCTTCCCCTGTCTTAATCACACACACTTTTGTCAGCCTAGACCTCCTGCCTCCCCCCCACAACACCTGGTGCAAGTGATGATAACTGTGCCATATCCCTGATATCTGTTTTGGATTCAGGGAGACTAAAGCTTTGTGTCTGATGCACAGGGTGCTTAGCTACATTATTGTTTAGTATATCTACATTTGCATTTTTTAAATGATAATTGTACCTGTGAATTATATTTGCCTTGGCAAGTTGTGCAGTGGATAGCATCACCATTTCATTACTTTGTAGTGTATTTTCTTGTAAGGCTTGTGAAGTCAGCAACTGCAATGTGCCTCATTACTTTCTAACCATTCTCTTTAATGATTATCTAGTACAAACATATGGTGCACATCATAAGTCAGGCCATCACATTCAGATCTCTGTATTGCATGACAGCACTGTAGTATATTCTCAACAAAACACTACAGTATCATGTTCTCTGTTGCATGTAGCTCACCAGAAACATGCATTTGTAGGACACCCCACAGGGCTTTCTCATCAAGCTAACACAGATCCTATAAACCATGCCATGATGTATGCATACAGATTAAAACACATGTCTGTTAAGGACAAGATATGTGCCCCATCTGCTGGTGTAAAATGCTCTCTGTAATATCAGGTTACAACTCACTCACACACACACACAGAAAACACATGCAAACAGTTGACTGAATTGAGAATAGAGCCCCTACTTATCTAAGTAAACAGACTACAGAACATAGTATTTAATGCATACACCATGACACAAGTCTGATTGATACAGGTGTGCAGGTGAACTTACAGCAGGCCCTGTGAGAAACAACTTGAGAGGCTGGTATAGAATGAATGTGTAGGGATGAGCAGCTATCAAAAAATGGCCAGCCATGTCATTGGAGAGGTAACTATGTGATGCCAGTTATACTCTGCTGCCTAGAGTCACACACACCCAGTTGATTGCAGTGATATTAGAACCCCTACATATCTAAGTAGACATACTACAGAACAGAGTACTTAATGCATGCTCTATGGCACAAGTCTGACTTATGCAGGTGTGCAAGTGAACTTATAGTAGATGACATCAGCAGGGCCTGTGAAAGACAACAGCTTGGGAGGCCAGTATGAAATGAATGTGTAGGAATCAGCAGCTATCAAAAAAATGGCCAGCCATGTCATTGGAGAAGTAACTTCAGGATAGCACTTTTATTCTGCTGACTATACACACACACACACACACACACACACACACACACACACACATTCAGCCAAAGTGAGAACAGAATCCCTACCTATCTAAGTGCACAGATTACAGAGAACAGCAGTAATCTGGACACAGCCATACATATTGGGTTGAAAAAGGACTAAACATGGGGACACACTTTATGTACTGCACTTACAAACTTATACAGTTGATAAAATAATATGTTTTGCATTAATTTGAAGTGTCTAAAGGGTAGAAGTTTTGAAATTCAAATGTCTGTCATTATCTTCTGGCTTCAGTAGTCAAGTATTTTCAAATTATTTGCCAGAAAACCAACTTTTTATGAGGACCACGGCAAAAATGTGATGCAAAAATCAATCTATAAATATCTAAACAGTTGAAAGGGGTGAATTGGGAGTGTGCAAATGCGAGCCGCATTGCTAATGTGTGAGAATTACTCCACGCTGGGTTTTCGAGATGGCCAAAAGCATTTATTCAATGTATCAAGTTTCTATGTCTGCCTGTCTGCTTCCTTGGTGGTCCTGTTTCAGCAATGCTGTGCTTCACCAAGCCACATAAGCATATCCAAACCTGCAGTCATTTGCTTGTGCTATGTAGCACATCACGAAAACAGTGGAATTAAAAAATGAAAAGTAGGAAAAAATGGAGAGGGGGAGATATATATGAACTGAGCAAAAACAAGGTATGACATACACACTACAAAATGATACTACACAGCAGATATTTCTACAAAGTTCAGGATTTGAACTCTTACACCACTGCAGAGTCAGAAAACAGGATGTATGCTTTAGCCCTCTTTCTGACACAAACAGCTTTGCAGCAAAGAACTGACATCATTGTTCACACAAACAAATACATCAGAATATAATATACACTGTTATGAGATCTTCAGCTGTGAATTGTACTTTTAACCCTCTTTGTTATATCTGGATGTAGTGCACTTACTGATCACACAACCTGTTAGGTTTCTGCTTGCAAATATACAACTTTGTCTTGGTACTTCAACAGTTATTTGAACAGTACTGTGAGACATTCAAGTGCGTAAGGCATTCAATATCCTTGGCCTTAAAATTTGTGCAGATATTAACTGGGAGTTATATGATATGCATTTGCCAGCAACTGAAGACCAGGTTGGATGGCACTAACATCCATATACTGTTCTTTTGGGATGACCATTGCTGAGTCACTGTTATGGCACAAGCAAGGCTACACTTTTCTTGGGGTGGGGTTCATGTACTGTTATGTCACATACAAGCATAGCCTGTTCTTTTGTGGGTAAGCAAAGTTGTTACTGCTATGACACAAACAAAGATATGATGCTCTTTTACTCTCCTTGTTCTGCTTCCTGCCTGTTGTTTGATCTTGCAAATGGTTGTAAAGTCAGAAATTGCAATGTGTATCAGTACTAACTTCTGTCTTTACGGATTTTCCAGTACAAAGGTATAGTGCAAAAATAAGGCCATGTAGTTAACATCAGTATACTTCAGAGGTAGGACAGTGTGCATATTTGAAACCTGAGGCCTAGTACTTACTAATGGACACATATGAGTAAAGTAAAGATCTCTCTGCTGTCACATGTTAAAGTACTTTTTGCACAAATCCACAGCACTATCTACTTAATTACTGCTCCAACCAACTAAATACAGGGATGTTCCATAATATCATTCAAAAACTGCACTCTGGGTTTAAGGACTTGCCTTCTAAATTTTGAGTTCAAGGCTGACTCTGTCTGATGCAAGCAGTATGCAGCCGATACATGATACATGCAGGTAAAGGTTGTGTGAATTGCCTGGCATCATTTTTACTATGTATGAGAGTAGGAGAAAGGTATTAGGCACCTAGGTGGTCAGTGAATGTGCTATGCATTGTCTTTTAGCCAAAGCAAGGACATACTGAACACTCCTACATCTGACTGCAGGCACAGCAGTTGGTGGGTCCTCCTCTGTTCCCTCCTCTGACTGTGGCTGTGGTGACATAGGCATTGGTGGGGAGATGTTTGTCCCTTCTCCTAGCTGATCCTGCTGTAGCTGTTTCCCCATGATCAGATTGTGTAGCATAACACATAGTATGAAGACTTGTGCACATGTCTGGATTATACTGCAGGGATCCACCAGATGTATCTAAGCACTAGAACCATGAATCCAACAGCCCAAACAAATGCTCTGTGATGCTTCTGGTTTGAGCATGTGTCTCATTATGGCATTCTTCCATGGGTGTATGTGCACTTTTGACAGGTGTCATCATCCACAGTTCCAGTGGATAGCCAGCATCCCCCAGTAAATGGCCCTGTGGGATGTCCCCCCAGGGAACATCTGATACAACTGTGATGTGTGCCAGATATGGGAGTTATGATAACTGCCAGGGCTGCTAGCAAATACATTCAAGATTTTTCCCTGGGCATTGCACATGACTTGGTAGTTGATGGAGTGGTATCCCTTGTGGTTCATGTAGATTCTATCCTGCTCATCAGGTGGTGTCTTGATGTGTACATGAGTGCAATCTTTGGCACCCAGTACTTCAGGGTAGTGTGCTACAGAGTGGAACTGTTGCATATTGCTAGTCCTCGCCTAAGAACTACTGGGAAAACATATGTGCTCACTGAAATGTATGAGCATAGTATCCAGGAACTGGTGGAGGATCCTGGATACTGATGCCTGTGACACACACATAATCTCCCTAGTTAGTCTTTGAAAAGTACCTATAGTTAATATTCTAAGGGCTAGACATACCTCCGTTTCCACTGGGATGAGTTCCCCCGATTGGTTCTGGCTCTGAGTTGAGGTCTGCAGAGCTCACATAGTTCTTGTAAGGTGTTTCTGTCCAGCCTGCAGTGCTCTACAATCCACAGGTCATGTAGCATCTGATAAGTTACCCTGGGCCTGAACATTTTCTCCTTCTTGGCCTAGGCCTATTGTCAGCAGCTCCAGCAGCATTGACTTCAGCCTCTAGCACATGCAGATGTAGAATAGCTGCAGCATCC
Organism: Protopterus annectens; assembly: GCF_019279795.1. NCBI lineage: Eukaryota > Metazoa > Chordata > Ceratodontiformes > Protopteridae > Protopterus > Protopterus annectens. The sequence continues at coordinate 1,414,636,069 of NC_056729.1, read as the reverse complement.
CCTAGCATTATGTCAGTTAAAATGTCCTTGTCTCTACTCCAATGGTATTGAAGTATTTAGGGAAATCAAGAATGGAGGTTACATAGATGCTTTATAGTATGTTAGCTGCACCATGTTGGATTGGTTCATGAGAATGGAATGCACCTGCTTACACTGTAATTAGCATCTATTACACATACCTGCTGCTTGCTCATCAGTGCACTAGATGCACCTTCTTGCATTCCCATGCACCTCTATGCCACTATGCATAAATAAAGCATAGCAAAATTGTAATTGCTTTTCTCTGTTCCCGTGATATCGCACAAGCATTGAGTATAAAAAGGAAAGCTTGCCACCCAGGACCATCTGCACACTAGCCCTACACATACACGTGGTGCCACAGGACTATTTATATGACATGCACAACAAAAGCTGCCATTCATTCCTCCATTTCCCATGGGCATGCTACATGCACCATTGCACAAACTAGGACATAAAATATGCAAAAATGATTTGAAACAGACACAGAAGACACATTTTATAACAGAATTCTGAGGATTACACACAACCTGCGATTTGCACATGCACTTTCACCCTCCACAGACCGACCTGTACATCGTTGAAAGTGTAACCTGACACCACCCCCTCTGATGTTACTATTCACTGTTGACATCTATTGAAAACAAAAACACAGTGGAAGTGGCTACACAGAGTGAACATCCCTACAGGCTTACTTTTTTTGGGATTCAGCAATTCCAATTAATTTGTACCTAATTTGCATCTTCACTGTGCTGACAGCCTAGAATCTACATGGTTACTAACTATGTCAGCGGAGGAACTGCACAGGAGCACAATGTTGTAAAGATAAGGGAGGCTATTACTTTGCCCATATATCTGCTACATACTACCTATGATTACAGTACAATATAATACTCTGTTTCAGAATGTTCAAACATTTTAGCAGCCTGCATTACGTACAATTCCATTTTAATTGGGGGTGGGGGAGCAAAGGTGCATTTATGTCATGGCCCTTAAAAATGTAGTTCTTATTCTGTAACTGATATTCTAGCATCCACAGTATGGAATTAGATCATAATATGTGTGGGGTTACATGCTGAGGTGAGTTCTGTAGAAATTTTAGGAGCTTTTACTTATTCTTGCTTACGTATAGACTCCTTTTGTGTATTTGAAAAAATTCAATACATGGCCAACATGAACACGTAGTCTGCATGGTTGCTGAAGAGGTTGTTGAATCACTCCACAGTGTTGATTTGCTTCATTAGCGTAAAATTCAGCTACTTATTCTGTAATTTGCATGCCTCAAAAGTTTCTGTATTTGTGCGTGAATGCATGCCACTGCATGCCACTATGCAGAGTTTACTGAATCTAAAATTTTTTGTGCCCATGTGCGCATCCCACCACGATGCACAGATGGTAAAAATTATCACGTAGGCTTTCATGAATCTCCCCTTATAACTTTTAAGTATTTCATTATATGCTATTTTAGACAGGTACAATAGTTTTATTTGTCATTTGGCTTAGGAAGGGTATTTCTACAGGGTACCTGTCAAATCTTCGAACACTCAAAATTTCGAATGTTACATGGTTGAGACCAAACGTTCGAAATTTTGAGTGCTTGAAGACAGACTTTCAATGGCACCGTATGGTGCAGATAGGGAGAATTTCCCTTTTCTGCACTGAAGTGCGGTCTCGGAGTTGGTATATTTAAGTAGGGGGGTGTGGGAGGTGCAGGGGGGCTTCCCCCCTGCCTACACTGTTAAAGTATTTTTTTTCTGTTTTCTTATTTTTTTTTTATGTTCGAACATCCAAATGTCGAACATTTGGTCTTGACCATGTAATGTTCGACATTTTGGATGTTTGAACATTTAACATAGACCCTTTCTAAAATTGAAGAGTAGTGTAGTGTCTAATATTCTGAGGAAGTCCTGAAGCCATTAAAGATGAATGTGCTGAAATCTGTTTGTAGTCAGTGAATCCATTCTAGTCCTTTTCCATTTATTTACCTTCTATATTGCACAGGATTTCAGTTAGGTGTGTTATATATTGTCCTTTTTTATAAAATGCCATACATTTAGACACTACTAAACTCACAAATAGGATCAAATCCGAGGAGAGATAAAACAAATAAACTAAGTAAACCCAGAAACCAGCTCCAAATCCAGAAAAAACACCATCAGCAATGGCACTTTGTGGAATGAAGTAGGAGAAAAACTGCTGTTTCTGCCATTCCTGGTGGCATTTTTTTTCTGGATTTGGAGCTGGTTACTGGGTTTACTTAATTTATAAATTTTGGCACTAAATAGTTTCTCTAAGGCAGAATCCACTAAAAACTTAAACAAACCTAATTTTTACAGTTTTCTAAGAACTTATCTTAATATTTTTTTCACAGAAATTAAGCATTGCTTTTTCTAAGATAATATTATTTGCTTCCAAAGTATGCTTTAGGCAAAACTGTGTGTGAAAGCCTGACAACATTTTATGTGAATATCTCCATTTGTTTAGTCAAAGATATATGTTTTCACAGGCCTGTAAATAGACTTGATAATTGTATAGCGTATCATTCCATATCTTACCATATTAGCACTAAGACCCTTGTTAAAAGATATGGGAATATTGTGAAGACTTTCAGTTCATGGAAATTACTGATAAATGCTTGCTAATAGGTAGCAACATGGCTAAAATGCTGTAGCCTAAATCTTAACAACAGCAGCAAGACAAAACCAATGTTCTTCATTTAAACAATCCTTTCTTTAAGCTCATTATACTTTCACAACTTTCAAACTTCTCATGGTAATGTTTTGGCCAACAAGTCTGTATTCCGTATGATAAAATTTTCTCTTTTTCTTTTTGTTTAATTTGCTTATTTATTGTATTTTATATAATTTGTAGAATTGCATATGTGCAATCTGGTTAAACAATAATTCATAAATCATGCAATACGAGAAGGAGAGGTAGGGAATAGTGCACCATTATTATACAAGTATATTATCATCGGTCAAGTGTAATTTCCATCAACCCACAAAACATAAAAATATCTCACCAAATATATTAACACTTAAACAGACACCCAGTGAAATCACGAAACACCAGCATGTATGCTCTACAAGTACTAGCACAATACAAAAAATAGATTTCTCAAAATACTGTTTGATTAGTACACAGTTTACAGACTCAAGCATCCTGACCAGTATATAAATAGAAATAGACTCCAACCTGGGCCTCAGCCCCATATTCCCTCACTTATATACAACAACACAGTCACACATCCAAGACTATATTGCACTACAATAGCAAAAGTATCATACTGTAATTGAACACAGTATATTCAAAGTGTAATAGAACTGACCAGTTACACAGCAGTTAAAGAAAATGGCGCCCTTCAAATTAAAAAAAAAAGAATGTTTCCAACCTCAAACTGCACCCAGTTATACATATTTTATAATTTTGATATAAAACTGTGATTTCATACATAATGCAGATATACATACTTATTCAAAAGGGCATTTACTGGATTCACTTCAGAGATATAACTAGGGTAGGACGAAGGAACAACCACCCTGAGACCAAGTTGTTAGGGGTTGGGTGATGGTGTGGGAGTACGGGACCAACATTCAGAAATTAATGCTGATACTGAATTTCCAATCACACCTAAAGTGCAGATGTGCTTAGTCTGTGGTAATTTAACACGAACTGCTTGTTACATTTATAATAGTTTCAGAGCATAAGAGTTCTGTTTATTTATTTATTTATTTAATTTGCTTTTTTTTTTCCCCCCTCATTTTTCCTCAACTTTGAGAAAACCTTTTTTTCTTGCTCATATGAGGAGGAACAGTTTGAGGATGTGCGCATGGCACCAGATAAGTCATATTACACACACACACACACACACACACACACACACACACACACACACACACACACACACACACAAAAACAAAAAATAAATTAATAAATAAAAAATAACAAAATGGATCGAATAACTGCACAACACTATTTTTACTTTCTTCAATGGAACTGGTACATTGGCATTTTGCCTTTACAGGATCTGACATCACTTCAGGTTTTATTTAATACATTAATACAAATAGCAAACACTTCTGCTCTTAAATATTCTACAATAAATAACATAAATAAATGAATGATTAAATAAATAAATACATGAATATTTCTTATGTTAAATATGGTTATTTTTCACCTCACCAGTTAATAACAGCTTGCATAACTCGTGACAGAAATATTTACAAACTTATAAAATTAATGTGAAAAAAATCCATAGTTTTTCTCAGTTAATATCTATATCTGGTTTGCATCAAGCAAATGTCAACTGTTGAATTAATAGGCACTTCCACTCGATGCTTAAAAAAGCATCAGTATAGTAAATAGAGCTACAGATTACCGTGCATCATTTAGAAATTTGCTGCTGCATTTATGTATACCAAAAATATTTCTTCTTTCGTCTCTTCACCACATCAACACTATTGATTACTTTAGCAATTGTTGGTTCAGCTTTAAATTTTCACTTTCTGCTTATGTTTGTCAAGCTTATTAAATGTCTGTTCATTAGGATGCAATATTGTAAAAACATTAGGAACTTTGTGATTTTCACTGTTGTTCCAAACAGGTTTTGTAGTAGTCTTTGAAAGCCAAAACCATGTTCTCCCATGTCCCATGAGCCCCTGTATTACAGTTACAGCATGTTGGGTCTGTCAGTGAGTGCATGTTTCATAAACTTGCTGAGAGATTGAAAAAATTGTATAGTCACTTTTAGGTTAGTATTCCAAATTTCCTAAATGTAGTGGTATATTTTGGAAGTTAGTGAAAGTATACAGACCTTTTAATATATATTTCTTCTCTTATATCTTTGATATTTATTTGTTTCTTTTTATCCATACACATACCGTTCAACACCCTCAGTACTCTAAATAGTCTGCTTACTTATCTCTTATACCACTTGTCTGCTTCGATAATGATGCCACAGTTGGCAGCATCTTCCTCATCATTAGAGTTACAGAAATCATTCTTTTAGTACTCAACATCCTTTCAAATTCAAACTCAAGGAACTATTTAAGATGAACTTATGTCTACTTTGATTCCAAATGCCAAAAACACAGCCATATCTTAACTGCTCCCTGTATATTAGGCTAGTCTTTTTATCCTCCAGAGACTCAAATTATCTTCTTCCAGAATACCAATATTGCTATAATGAATATACAAAAGCATATTTCTTCATAATTTCAGCAGTATAATTATAAGGAAATACATAGGGCAAAATGACCAGCCAGAACAGTCTAGGAGCAGCTTAACAAGAAATAAACCTAAGGGAAGCTGGCAGTATCGGACCAATAAACTATATCAATATACAAACATCTGTTGACCTCTCACAGCCTCAGTATACAAAGATTGACTGACAGAAATTATACTTAGTTCTTTAACGGGGTAACAGGAAGTACAAAGAATGTGCAGAATGGATATTGTATAAGAAAAAAGGAACTCTTTAAACTGAGTTATGCTATAATAAACCATAGAAATGAAAAGTGATATTTGTTAAAAAGCAATGGTTGCACAATAAAATGGACAAATACAGAATTTCCACTAACAGGTTAAAAAGTGAAATTAAATGGCAGTAAGTTTGTCAGTAGAATTAATCAATACTTTGTCCCATTGTTTCTGGAAATGTAACAAAGCTGAATATTAGTAGGAAAAGACTCCAAATCCAGTCCATACATCTGTAGCAGTCCTGATTCCAGTAGACCCTAAAATTGTAATTTCATATATACATATGTTAAGAACATAACAGGATGTATATAAATAAACAGTCATTATTAAATGCAAAGAACATTCCTCATAAGTGGAAAATCTAAATTACTACTAAAGTTTGGAATGAACAGATGCTGGTATAAGTATCTACAAATAATAAGTATAAAAATGTCAGGCAAAGAATGTCTACTTTCACAAAAACAAGCATGTAAACTGGCTTTGCAACTAAATTTACATACATAGCAACAGCTGTAAGCTCATAATTGCTGAAATAAAAATCTAGACTTAATGTCTTTTCCTCTCCCCAGTTCCTATAATTTGCCTTTCCTTTGTCTCTTTTCTGTTGATGTTATTCCCTTTTTGTGTCAAGCTATTAACTGAAAGTTCATATTTATAATAATGACAGGATGTAAAAAGCTAAAAGTGTAATAAAAACAAGTTTTAAAGTATACAAGTGTGACCTTCCAGGTGTGTAGTACATTATCTTATCTAGCACTGTACAGATGACATATTAATGTCCTTTTGCTTTGCAGATGTCCCTTCCACATCATTACTGTACTTGGCAGAATGACAGACTGTGCCCTAATCACACTTCAGTTAATTTTGCACAAGTAGCAAACTAATATTATCTGCTGAGGAAGTGTCACAAGGAAATGAGTGTGCTGTTGTGCAATGCTTTATTTGGAGCTCTAATA